>NC_135421.1:16266214-16316214 GCF_051991245.1 Festucalex cinctus
ATTTACTGCAATTTAAAAGTGCAGCTCCTCGGAGGGGGATCTTCGTCTCACCCATAATCCTTTCTCATCACTAAACACACTCGTGCTACGACTTACATATTTTTTATTTTTTTTTTTAAAGCTCACTGAACGTTCTGTGAATAAACGCAATCATTTTTTTATTTTTTTTTTAGTATAACTTGCAAAATGACCCACTTTCAAGTTAACTCATTGACTGGCAGCCGTTTTCACTGGAGCAACCCTCTTAGCTGTTTGACTGGATTTTGATTGATTTTGCAAGGCCCACACAATATTGTGTTCTATTGCTCTCAAAATATGGAGTCTACCAGAAGAAAGATTAGAGTCTCTTCTTTCATCAGGAAAAAAAAAGTAAATTTCTGTGTTTCAAATCTGGTTAGAATTGTGGGGAAACAGCTTGTTTTCATCATGGCCCTGGTTGATCTCTTGTACTCTGCTGCCACCTGCTGGACGTTTTTGTAATTACTACTTCTTTTTTTTTTTTTTTTTTTTTACCCGTTCTCTGCAGTTGAGAGGCTGCATCAAAGCCTTCTGTATGCTGTAGCATAAAACAAACAAACAAAAACGTACAAATATGTCTTTGGGACAATTAAAACATTTAAAATAGAACGTATTTACACGTTTTTGTGAGCAAATCAGTTTTTCGCGAAATGAAATTTTCGCGATCAAACTCGGCGCCCCCCCAAAAAAAAAAAAAAGTTTATTTCATCATATTTGGCAACATACAGGTTATAAGGAGTTGTAAAAAAATAAATGTTTCTTTGGTTGCTTTTGGCACATTGAGCTACACTGGGTCAAAATGACCCAAAATTCACAACAAGAGACGATACAAAATGGGGTAATTTCGACAAATGTGCGACAAAAACGGTTCATAACGTTTATTGTGGTAGTTTTGTAATGTGAACACTGTGACATTTTCAATTACTTTTGGAACATAAAACCTACTTTGGGTCAAACTGACTCATTTCAAAGTTGAAAACCTACAAATGATTACTATTTTAAACTTCTCAATTAAAATGGTTCAGTTAAATATAAATATATTTTCAATGAAATATTAAATATTTATTACAATGCTATCGGAACATTCGCCATAGCAAGGGTCAAATTGACCCATTTTAAAAGTGACAAGTACTTTTGGGCTATGGACATGGTCCTGGTTGATCTCCTTTGCTCTGCTGCCACCTGCTGTCCGTTTGTGTAATAACTACCATTTCTTCAAGCGTTTTTTGCAGTTGATAGGCTGCATCAAAGCCTTCTGTAAGCTCTAGCATAAAAACAAAAAAAAATGTACAAAAAAGCCTTCTGCATGCTCTAGAATTAAAAAAAAAAAAAAACGTAACGTAAAAATCCGTCTTTGGGATGCTTAAAACATTTAAAATAGAACGTATTTATACGTTTCTGGGAGCCAATGTGTTAAATATCGCCTGGGTCAAATTGACCCGGTAACATTGTTGCTGTTCCTGAGACACAACCTAATAATAACTTATTTTGCGAAGAGAGGACAATGACAAGAAGCAAAATGATGGCTGGTGTTGCCATGACGGACATTTAGCAGGCTTGTTTACGCGAGACGGGAGAGCAGAGCGAGCGAGACCCAGATTTGGGCCGCGTTGGACTTTGCTGTGCTGGACCAGCTCGATCCCACCATTTATCAGCAAAACGTCTCATCAGGCCAAACTGGACGCCATACTTAATTCCGTAAGGCAGGCTTCACCGGGAGGATTTGATGAGTGGCCAATGCCCTCCTCCTCCTCCACACGCACTACAAGGTCATAAATTGCCGTCTGACAGGCTGCACTAATGCCGGCCTCGTTCCCTTGGCGACCGCTTTTGCTCGCAGTCCACAGCCCGGCGACTCTCTCTCTCTCTCTCTCTCTCTCTCTCTCTCTCTCTCTCGCTCGCTCGCTCTCTCAGCAAGAAGGTTAAACTTCATTTCCAAACTTTTCGAGATGTTCCTTTAGGGTTGCATGATAAAACAAAAAAAAAATAATAACGGAAGCAAGTGAAATACAAGGGCCACTGAGGGCCCCATGCCAGTGGCAACAACTTCTATTATAAATGGATGAAACAGAGGCTGTTCATATTTTCAGGAGGGGGAGTCAAATCTCATCGGAGGGAAAAAAAAAAAAAAAGAAAAAGAAAAGATTAGCGCCTCGAAGCTTCAATTTTGAATGATTGGGTTTCATTTTTATCATCTAAAATGGTGGTCAGGGACGGACTAGGAACAAAAATGCAGCTCAGGCAACTGTCAGGTGCAACATTAACCGGCAATTGACGGTGGAGGAGGGCGGCCTGCCGGGTGTAGAAAGCGCTGGGGGAAATCCTGGAATTGTGTCCCTGTTTTTGTAAATCGGCTTGTTTTTTGTTTTGGAAAGTTGTCATTTGACCAGTCGTATTTCAGAGTTGACGCACATTCATCTGAAATGTTTCGTTTAGTGTTAATTTCGTCAACAAAACTAAACAAAAATAATTTCGTCAACGCACAATTTTCACCAGACTAAAACTAGTCTAGACTAGACTAAAACCTTCAACTCGCAGCCATTTTCAGTCACGGCTGTTTAACTGGAGTTGGACTGATTTTTCAAAGCCCACGGAATATTATGCTTGATTGCTATGAAAACATGGAACCTACCAAAAGAAAGATTAGAATCTCTTCTTTCGCCAGCAAAAAAATAAATAAATATTTATCTGTTTCCATTTTGCAGTAATTAGCATTAGAATATAGTTAAGTTTCATCAATGTTCATTCACATTAACAAAAAGAGCGTATTGCAACATGATCCTGGCTGATCTCTTATATTCTGCTGCCACCTGCTGGTCGTTTTTTTTTTTTTCTTTGTAATGACTTCCATTGCTTTAAGCCACCTTTTCATACCAGAAGCTGCATCAAAGCCTTTTTTTATTTTCCTCAAGAAATGAAGACTAGACGAAAATGTATTTCACTTAATAAAAACTGGACTTATTTATTTATTTTATTTTATTTATTTATTTATTTATTTATTTTGAATTTTGGGAGTTTTGGTCCTCCATACAAAACTGTCAAGGAAAGTCAAAAAGAATCTTTGGAGAACGTTTTACAAGCGAATTAATTTTTCTGGCTGGCAAATTCTAGTTTAATGAATATGCTTGTAAGCTTAATTGCCAAGAGCTTATTTTGGCTCAATTATGAATAACGCCGCCTCTTGCCGCACAATACATTGGGGAGGACCCAATTACATCCTCGTATTTTTGCACAATGAGGAACAATTATGGACAGTGCAACATAATCATCCCGTCATCAATGTTCTGCTGACTTTTTAATTAATACTTGTGACATTTCTTGAATGATTGTTTTTTTCTGTCAATCGTTTTTTCCAGAGGCTCAACCGGAGCTTTTCATCTTCAACGAGCTGTGCGCCCTGAAGGAGGACCCGGGACCGTGCCGGTCCTTGCGGGCCAGGTTCTTCTTCAACGTGGACGCGGGTCGGTGCCAGCTCTTTGAATACGGCGGCTGCGGCGGAAACGCCAACAACTTTGAGAGCCTGGAGGCGTGCCGGGAAACCTGCGTTGTCTCGGGTGAGTCGCTTTGAAGGGAAACCAAAATATCAACGCAACACTTTGGTTTTGCTCCCATTTTTGTTAATGAGATGAACTCAAAGATCTAAAACTGCTTCGACATACACAATAGCAGCATTTCTCTCAAATAGTGTTCACAGACCAGTCTGAATCCATGAGAGTGAGCACTTCTCCTTTGCCGAGGTAATCCATCCCCACCTCAATAGGTGTGCCATGTCAAGATTAGGGATGGGTACCTCACGATACGGTACGATATGCGATACAAGGCTCACGATAACGATTATCACACTACATGACGATACCGCGATTATCGATATATTGGCCAGGTCCAGGGTTATTATAGTTTTGCAAATTTTCATTTTAGTTAGTTTTTATTTCATTTAAAGTTTTTTTGTTTTTTTGTTTTTTTAGTTTTTTTTTTTTTTTTTTTTTTTTTAGTTATCAGAGTGGTTCTGGTGTTTTATTTTGTTTTTTTAGTGTTAGTTCTTGTAATTTAGTTTTAGTTAGTTTCAGTATTAGTTTTAGTTAGTTTTTTTTATGTGTATTACTTTTGCACAATATTTTAAAAAAAAAAACAGCATGGGAGTGACATCATCTGAAGGTGCTTTTCTATTGGCCGCTGCAAGATGACGTCACTTCCGCGTGACACACTTTCAAACATCCGGTTAATACCAAAATCAATCTACTAAAAATCACATTTAAAATCATCCCCAAAGGCTCATGCATTAAATTAATTACCTAAGACTAAAATGCAGGACATTTTTGTTATAATTGTAGTTAGTTTTGTAAACCTAAAATGTAGTTTCAGTTAGTTTTCTTTTTTCTTTTTTTTTTTTTTTTAAAAGCATTTTTGTTTTTATTTTATTACATTAACAAAACTGTTTTTTGAATTTTAGTTGTATTTTTTTCATTAGTTTTAGAGAAAATTGTTTCTTTTCGTACCATAAACCGTAAACCGTAGTACCGTACCGTAAACTGTCACAATTTTTTTTATGTAACATTACAAAAGTAAATAAATTAAATTACGTATATATTAAATCCAATTAAATCAATATCAAAAGTCGAAACATAAAATGTTTTAAAATGTTCAAATTGAAGATATAGTGCACATTTTTCATCAAAACGTATGCAAAACTAAGTCAGTTGCTGGACAGATGACACAAGTCAAAGTAAGCTGATTGAGTCTTCTTCGCCTGAAGGCTTGCGTACACTACTATGAGGAGCTCCCCCTAGTGGCCCACCAAAGTAATTGCTCAATAAGTCACGAACAATGGAGCTGTTATAGTGGCTACAAATATCGCCATACATCAGGAGACAAAGTGTCTCGATATATCGTCACACTCTTAGTCAAAATGCTGATTCGACACCGTCATTAGTGCACAGGTGTGCCTTCGACTGCCCACAGTAAAAGGTCACTCTGAAAGGTGCACTTTTTGTTTTGTTTGATTGCCGCTGGCCTTTTATTGTGGGCAGTCCAAGGTACAACTGTGCACTAATCATGGTGTCTAATGGTGAATTATCTCGGCAAAGGAGAAGTGCTCAATGTGAACAATATTTGAGAGAAATGGTAATACAGTATTGTGTATGTGGAAGCAGTTTTAGATCTTTGACCTCATCTCGTAAAAAAATGGGAGCAAAAGCAAAAGTGTTAGGTTGATATTTTTGTTGAGTTCTAATATTTTCGAAGGCCGTGCTAAACGAGTGCGTCCTTTGTAAATTATATCCACAAAAGCAAAAATGATGAATCACATCAGCTCCTCGTTTACAATCCATCCATTTTCCTCGCCCCCACCCCCTCCTCTTTTTTGAGTTTTTCTGTCAAGTTCAGCAGCAAATATGCAAATTGGACACGCCGTCGGCGCTCAAGCGTCTTTTGATCTGCATAAATTGGCCTTCCGTGTGTGCGTGCGTGCGTGCGCACCTATCAACACTTTTTTTTTTTTTTTTTTTTTTGATTGTGTGTTCTTCTAAAGTGCTTGCTCAACAGCCGGATTTTGATTTCTATTGAAAGTGCCAATGGAGCCAGACCAGAGGGATCACTCCACAATTTACATACTAATCGGTTTTGGCGCTGATGACAGAAAGTTGACCGGCACGAAAAGGTACCCGGAATCATATTTTGTGCAAATGCTATCAGGGTTTGACAACATATCCATAATGAAACAACTTACACACGCGCCATCAAAAAAAAAAAAAATGCTGCCGCCTCACTGGCCCACGTTATAAATATTTACACACATATTTGATTCGTTCATATTACTGCTGCCGACTGTTGCTGTGATTGAAAGTTAGCTTCTGTCATGCAACCTGCCAAGCATTTACATTATTGGAGTCCTGTGATATTATTATTGGAGTTCTCCTCTATTATAATAATAATAATAATAATAATAATAATAATAATAATAATAATGTATAAACGTGTATACATTTAATACCTATATAATATATTATTATTATTATTAGTAGTAGTAGTAGTAGTATACCAACATATATTAATTTATGACATTAATTTAATACAAAATATTCTGAGTTGCATTCTTATATTTTTAGGTATTTTTTTTGTTTTTCTTTACTGTATCTATTTTTTCATTTTTTAAATTTCTGAAAATATAATGAAGCTCGCAATATTTTCTATTATATAAACATAAGTGTATATGTATATCAACATAAATACACTTACGTCATTAATATAATAGAAAATATTGTGAGTTGCATTCTAGTATTTTTATGTATTTAAAAAAATATTCTTTGTATATATATTTTTTTAAATTGAGTTGTTGAAAATATTACAGTGCAACTCAAAATAGTTTGTATTATGTTAAGCGTAGCTTATATGCATATCAACTTATATACATTTATGGCAATACAAAATATTGTGAGTTGCAATATATTATGTATTTTTTTTCCCCCCTTTGTTGAATATATTTTTTTCGTTTTTTAAATGTGATACTTTTTCTGAAAATAATTAAACTCGCAATATTTTCTATGATATACATGTCAAGTGTATAAGTATATAAACATATATACAGTTTTGACATTGATATAATACAAAATTTTGTGAGTTGCATTCTAATATTTTTATGTATTTAAAAAAATATTGTTTGTGTGTGTGTGTGTATATATATATATATATATATATATATATATAACATTACAAAGCAACTCAAAATATTTTGTATTATTGTATTTTGTATTGCATTAACGTCTAAGTCTTGTCCTCAAAAATACCCGAAATAGTTCAATTTTTTTTTGCTTTTATTTATTCTTATCCACATGTGGCAGAGTTGTGATGATGTCTGATTGTGTTTTTTTTGTTTTTTTTTTTCTTTTCTGTTGCTGTCACGACGCATCTTCAAATTGTGACACTTGGGAGCACCACAAAAAAAAGATTGCCGTCACTTTTCATGTAAATCCCATCTCAGCAGGATGGTAGGATGGTTGCTTCCTTTCATATTTCTCTGTTGTGACACTATTTTTTTCTGCTTGTTTTTCTTCTCTTGGCAGACGATAAAGACCCGTGTCACTTACCCGAAGCGGAAGGTCCGTGTCGCGGCCTGGTGACGCGTTACTTCTACGACGGCAGCAGTCAGCAGTGCAAGCGCTTCTATTACGGCGGCTGCTTCGGCAACGCCAATAATTTCAGGAGCATCGGCGAGTGCCGGGCCAAATGTCACAAACGAGGTACGTTCGCTGAAACGCGACTCGCTCGCGTCAAATCGACGGGATGTTTCGTCAGCGTTATATCAATTTCATCCATCCACCCATTTTCTTTACCGCTTGCTCCCCACAAGGGTCGCGGGGGGTGCTGGAGCCTATCCCAGCTGGCTTTGGGCAGTAGGCGGGGTACACCCTGGACTGGTTGCCAGCCAATCGCAGGTTATATCAATTCAATAAATTAATTAAATATTTAAAAATTTAAATAAATAAACATTTTAATTAATTAATACATTAAATTAAAAATTAAATTAAAATGTATTAATTAATAATTGATATTACAATAATATGTTATAATAATAATAATAATAATTATTATTATTATTATTTAACATTACAGTTGATAATTGATTTAATTAAAAATGAAATTAAGTTAATTAAATTAATAACATTAATTAAATAAATTTATTAAATTTGAATCGCAACTTGTTCACGTCGGCAGTATGTTCGTCAGTGTTATATCATTAAATAAATTAAATATTTAAATAAATTTAAATTTAAATTAATTCATTCGGTAAATTAAAAATAATTTATTAATTAATTATTAACAATTTTAATATTAACATTACAATAATAATTTTATAATATAATAATAATAGTAATAATCATCATCATCATATAATAATAATAATAAGAAGAAGAATGTAACATTACAATTAATTGATTTAATTTAAAATGAAATTAAGTTAATTAAATTAATAAAATGAATTAAATTTGAAACAACTTGTTCATGTCAAATCAACGGGATGATCGTCAGCGTTATATCAATTATTATAAATTATAATTTAAATATTTAAATAAATTACAATTTAAATAATTGATACATTACATTAAAATAATTTATTAATAATTAATAATTTTATAATTAACATTACAATAATATAATATAATTTTATAATAATAATTATAATAATAATAATTGTAATAATTTAACATTACAATTAGTAATTCATTTAATTAATTTTTTTTTAATTAAAAATGAAATTGAATTAATGAATTAAATGTGAATTACGGCGGCTGTTTTGGCAACACCAACAATCTCAGGAGCAATCGGCGAGTGCCGGGCCAAATGTCAAAAACGAGGTACGTTCAATGAAACGTGACTTGTTGGCGTCAAATCGACGGGATGTTCGTCAGTGTTATATAAAGCTCTAAAAATGAGCCAGCAAAGACGAAGTTTCACAGAGTTGATGACATCATCAAAAGAGTTGTACCTCAAAGAACTTTCGGATATATGAGCATGAAATCACATTCACAAATTATTTAGCATTTAAATGATTTCAAAGCGCTGAGACGCAGCTCAGAAGTTATTTGTCAGCTAAAATGGGGAATAACAGCAACGTCTCTTCTGGGCTGTGACCAATTTAGTCCACCTTGGACTAAATATGGACAGGAAAACCTTTTTTTTTTTTTTTTTTTCGTGTTCTAATGTTTGTGAGTCGTACCATTGCAAAACCTTTTGTAGATTGCTTCTAGTCTTGACTTGTCCTTTTTTTTTTTTTCTTGCTTTGGGCTTGGAGTAGAAAGCGTTGAAGTCCAAACCAGTGCCAGCGAAATCACTGATGTGCAACCGACCATATTAACCGGTAAGACATCGCGTCGCCTCACGTTCAAGTTGCGCAACCTTGCAAAATGACACCAATCAACAATCTTTAGATAAATACGCATAATATATCTATTGACATGTCGTGTGTGTGTGTTTCTCAGGTGAGCACACGGTCAACATGGCTGTGGTGCAAACCAACAACACGGATCCGGAACATTCACAGGGTAACGTTATTTTTAATTTTTCAACTTCAAACATTGAAGCTCAAACTTTTGGGTTCAACGACCCCTGACAAGGGAAAATGTTCCATTTTAGGTTCTCCTCATGATCTCAATGTCATGTCCTTTATGTCCTTTGCTAAAAAATGTTTTATTACTGCAGGGATGTCAGATTTATGTGAATAGTAAAACGTGTGGGGGGGGGGGGGGCAAAAAAAGAGAAGGATTGCTCTGGGAAAGCCAACCATCCATCCAGCAAACCAGCCAAGTCTTTTCTCACATAAAACAGCGACCTCTTGTGGTGGTGACAACTCCATGCAAAGCTACAGATGATCTATATTAGTACCTTTCAATTTGCCGACAGTTATAAAACGTGACAGAAGAATACGTGACAACACGATTTACATTTTCAGTGTGCAGTAGAATGATTATATTCATGAATCATGAATATAAACAATCAACTCCTCAGTGGCGCTCCTCTTATGTTGTGGGTCAAAATGACCAGTTTGAAAATCGTGTTAAAAAGACATTTTTAAAATTAGGATTAAATCTATTCTACAGAAGCATATTGCATTCACTTGTAAAAATACATTTTAAAATGTCATTTTTTTTCCTAGTGTTTTTTTTCTTGGGGGGGTGCTTTTTTCTAAATTAATATTTTTCTGCTTTATTGAGTTTTGTTTTGTTTTTCAGATTTGCATTTCCCCCCCTGTTTTTCTGAATATTTTATCTGCTTTTCAGATTTTTTTTCTTGGAATTATTTGTATTTATTATTATTATTATTATTATGATTATTATTGTTATTATTATTATTATTACTGTTATTAATTTATTAAAATTAATTTTTTTACAAAGGATTTTCCAATCGAAAGTGTTGAAAATAAGATTTTGGCCTGATGTCACGCGATATTCTTAAGTTATATTTATTAAGGTTTAATGATAATTTACTTGATAGTTTTAACAATTGACTTTTGGCCATCATTAATCTCACTCCAGTACAGACAATATTTGTGTCATCTGCAAAAAACAGCATTTTAAAATTCCAAAAATGTATTAAAAAAAAAAAAAAAAAAAGAAAGGAAAAAAAAAAGGCTTGGGTCCCAAGATAGACCCCTGCGGTACACCACAAGTTATATTTAATATTACAGCACATTGAATCGTGGAAATCTGTTAGGACAATTTGTTTCATATTACTGACATAACTTTTTACATCTTTTTAATATTTTCCATAAGGTGCTGATAGTCTGAACAGAAACCGATCAAGACTCTCAAATCGATAGCTCAGCAGAGAGATGCACTTTGTCCAAATCAGATCTTGACGGAAATTCTGATTAACGTCATCGCTTGATTTCCAGATGCGAACCTACCAGATGTGTGCTTGGAACCCGTGGACCTAGGAACATGCGACGGTAGCGTGCGCAGGTTTGCTTACCATCCCAAAACCAAGCGCTGTCACGAGTTCCTGTACAGCGGCTGCGGAGGGAACAACAACAACTTCAAACACCGACGACACTGTATCAGGAAGTGCAATAAAAGCCGAAAGGGTATTTTCCGCATTTTTGTTTTTCCATCTTATTCTTTCTTCACATACGTAGCCAGAGCTTATAGCGAAATCGGGCACAAATATTGTATTAAAAAAAAAAATGCTCCACAGAAAAAAGTGATTCGGTGAATAGTGAACCGCCAAATCGCCAGCATTCCGCAACAATAGAAGCTGCAATTGCACATTTTTCTTTGTTTTCACGGGACGGACTTTGTTTTGTGTTCCGCAGATCGCAACATGATGAAGATGATTCGAATAAGGAAGAAAAATATTCCCAACCTTCTTCACGGCTCAGTCTGAAAACGTGGGCCGCATTTGCACTTTGTGAGAGTCGCCTGTATTTATCTCCATATATTGTTTTTTGTAGCTTTTGATCCTGCAGTTATATTTTTGATGATAATAAATGCTAAGGTTTTTCTTCATAGTCAGCACACGCAATTTCATTTAAGTCATTGATTTAAAAAAAAAACACTTTTGTTATGCAGAATGATCAAATTCAACAGATTTTATTCACATTGACTTTTATTATTTTTTTCTATCTGACAGATTAAATCATCATCAATCTTTAACCTTCTTCTGTGAGTTTCTTCCCAAAAATGATTTACGAATCAATCATTCTCTAATTACAAAAGTATTATAAAAAGTGGTGGTTTTTGTTGTTGACGTTGTTGTTTTATGAGGAAAAAAAATAGGCCATCAGAATAGTATAATAGTAATAATAATAATAATAATAATTAATAATAACATTAATAATAATAAAAAAAATAAAAAATTATTGTTGTTGTTGTTTTGCTTTGTGTGGGTGGTGGGGGAATAATAATAATAATAATAATAATAACTTGTGTTTTTCTGAGTAATTTATGGGGCTTTTATGTAACTATTTTTTTGCCCCTATTTTCTGCATTTCTTTTCTGTTTTTTGTTTGGCTTACTTTGTGTTCCGGGGGGGGGGGGAGAATAATAATAATACTAATAACAATAATAGGAAATAATTCCAAGAAAAAAATCTGAAAAGAAGAAAACGAAATAGTGAGAAAAACAGGGGGCAGGGAATCAAATGTGAAGAACCCACAAAAAAAAAAAAACATCAATAAAGCTGAAAAATATTAATAAAAACAAAAAAACACTAGGAAAAATAAATAAATATATTTGTTTTTTTTACAAGTGAATTAAATATGCTTCCGTAGAATTAATGTAATCCTAATTTTAAAAATATATTTTTTTTACACGATTTTCAAACTGGTCAATTTGACCCACAACATAAGAGGAGCGTTAATAGTCTATAAGATACACATAGGCAGTTGGCTTAAATTCTCCACATTTAAGCTCTATACTGTACATGCCATGTGCTCAACTAAAATTCATCAGAAACAATTCTGCGTCTGGTTCTGAATGAAAGAGATCAGTTTTGCTTGACGTCTGATGAGCGACAGTGTGTTGATGATGATGTTCCAAAAAAATGCAGAAGGTGGCAGTGTTGTTCAAACTTTGCATTCTGGCAGCGGTCTCTTTATTTTTATTTATTTATTTATTTATTTTTTCTTGTTTTAAAAGTGGGGGGGGGGGGGACATCAATAAATCATTCAACACGGTTTACGCTTAAAAAAAAAAAATCTGATACTGTAATCCTCGTTCTCTATCAATTTTGACTCTGTACAATAGTAGGCTCGTCATATAATGTATCTCATACTCATCTATACACAACATGAAATATCAAATTTCGTTACACTCAAGCTAACATCGAAAAGTTCATTTTTCTCTCATTTATAGATGATATACGTCTTTCCAGAAGTGGGGGTCATTTTACATCCCACCCATCAAACTTTAAATAATCCACAAACAAAAATACAACTTAAAATTTATTAAAAAAATTTTACTTGTCCTGGGACCAAATCTAAACAAACAAACAAAGAGAAAATAATGATTGGAAATAGTTCATATATATATATATATATATATATATATATATATATATATATATATATATACCAAATATGTACCCCCTAAAATGACATTTTTATCTTTTCCCAACTTGATTAAAGAACACGACAAACAAAACGGTTATTTTCTTTTTTCATCAGATTACAACAATTATTTTTGTTTCTTTATTTATTTACATAAGTAAGTGTTCTCTTGGTTAGCAATTCCAGCTAGCTAAACTGCTAGCATCTACTCCTGACAAAACTAACGTTGGTCCAGATTTGCAACCCGGGTTGTAATAATTATAATAAATAAATGTACCATTGATATGTAAACTTATTGATAATTATGTTGCAGTATTTTTTTTTTTTTTTTTTTTTGCGTATTTCCCCCTCCCCTTCACATTAAAAAATGATTTTTCCACATTGCCTGCGCGTTATTTATGAATGAGCACAAACGCCACACGGGCGCGCGTTCACGCCATTTTTTAGTGTGCGCGCGTGCACGCGGCAGCTGCGGGGCTGGCTGTGACGTCACAGGAAGCGGTGGGCTGCTTCCCAACGCCAACCTGACAGCAGCAAGCAAGCGGTCTTTTATTTTTTGCAGCGCTCGGCGTGCGTGCGTTTTGTTGATTTACTGCGACGACACCACCCAAGATTGGACGCTTAAAATTTTGATTTCTACCGGGATCTTCTATTATTCCCACTTCGGAACCTTTCCTGCCGGTAAGACAGCGTAGTAGTGTGAGTGTTGGGTTGAGTGCAGCATCGCGGTGATGCAGAGCGGTTGCAGTTTTGCTCAGCCGTGCGTGTTGACGCGTAATGCATACATGACATCCATTAGCAATCACGCCAACGTCCAAATAACAACAACATGGATGTGCAAGGGAACGCACAGCTGGATGTGCATTCCGCTTTTCATGGTGAGACTCTGTCGACAATATGCGCAAAGATCTGCTTTGCCTGATGCTTTGTTTGCGTTTTTATGGGCGAGCTGCGCAAATGTTCGCTATTCGTGCATATTTATTTCCAAGTCGCAACGAGTATGCAACGTTCAGTGTTGCGGGTTTTCAAACTGGAGTCGGCGAGCCAAATCGTTTGCCGTGATTTAATTGCCCGATCGATCAGGAGTCGGGACCTGCAGAGATGTAATGTGATTTTTTTTTTGTTTTTTTTTGTTTTTGATGTGGCACATAAATCTGCAAATGTTCTCTCGCTTGCAGTGATATTCGCGTAAAAGTGCAAGTATTTGAACACAAAGTCGCATTGTGCAGTATTATTTGGGTAAAAATCTTCATTTGCTGGACTTGAGTTAACTTTCCGATTATTAAACGTAACTTACTCAAGTCTTGGAAGTTAAAGTAATTTCAGTACAGGGCTTGTAGATTTATTTATTTGTAGCTTTTGTTTATGCACTACGGAAGCGTATTGAATTCTCTTGGGGGAAAAAAAATCTGTTTTTCTTACTTTTTTGGGGGAGCTTTATTTTTATTTTTTTGTGTTTTTTTTTAGTAATTTTTTTTTCGTTTTTCCTGAATATTTTTTTTCTGTTTTACTGATTAAAATTTTTTTTAAATAATTTAAAAAAAGAAAAACAGGGAAAAAATATTCAGAAAAATAGGGGGGAAATTACTCAGAAAAACGGGGGAAACATTATTTAAAAAAAAAAAACAGAAAAAAATATTCCAAAAAACAGAACATAACAGTGTGCAGAAATGTGAAAAGTGGACTGAGGTGCAGCAACCTGGTATTTTGTAATCCGTTACATTTGTATGAGGCAAAATATGTGTTTCTCGGGAGGACATACGATACTTCAGTCGGCTCAAACGTTTCCAACGTATATATGGCAAAAGAACATCAGCTTTCGCCATGTATAAATGGCAGCATGTCTTTGGCGACATTCAGCACAATTTGATTGCTTTCTAGCATGATCCTTTCTTTTTAGATGCAAAACAATGTGAAATGTTTGTCTGTTTCCTCTGGAGAATTAATGCCGCAGGTTGCTCATTTTTGAAAGGATACTTGCTAGAAGGGTTGAAATAGTAGCTAAATATAGCATTTCTGCATTTACTAAGTTGTTAGTGTAACCAATCAATATTCAGTAGTGTTGTTCCGATACCGATACTGGTATCGGCAGAGGCCCCGATACTGCATTAAAACAGTGGCATCGGTGAGTACTCACAAGTAACATGCCGATACCATTAATTCCAATGCTAATATAGGATTTTGGATGCAGCATCTTGTGTCTTGCTTGTGCACAACATTCACTGATATGTGACATGTTCACTACATGCTGATCTAAGGCTCCTGAATGCTCAGGACAGCGCAGGACAGCTTTTTCAGGTTGAGAGAAAAAAACAAACCCTTAGGTATCGGTATGGTATCGTATCGGCTGATCCTGCAAAGCTGGGTATCGGAATCGGTATGGGGGGCCCAAAAAACGGCATCGGAACAACACTAGCAATCAATGCATGTCAGCTCGCAACGATAGAATAAAGATTACATTTAATAATTGTGTTTTAAAAAGTTACATTCCTTTCTATGAACTCATTCAATCCCAGCAATTTTGAGTGAAGCAATCCCCTTCACTCATGGCTGTTTTACTGGATTATGACTGATTTTGCAAGGCCCACAGAATGTTGTCTTCTATTGCTATAAAAACATGGAACCTACCAAAAGAAAGATTAGAGTCTCTTCTTTCATCAGGAAAAAAAATTATATCACTATCTGTTTCCGTTTTACAGCAATTAGTATTAGGATATATCTAAGTTTCAGCGTTATTCACAAACCTGTAGAAAACACTGGCAAAAAGAGCTTGTTGCAACATGACCCTGGTTGATCTCTTATACTCTCCTGCCCCCTGGTGGCCGTTTTTGTAATAACTATCATTGCTTCAACCGCCTCTTCAGTTCAGGGGCTGCATTAAAGCCTTCTGTATGCTCTAGCATAAAAAACAAAACAACATATAAATACGTCTTTGGGACACTGGTAATATTTAAAACAGCGTTTTTATACGTTTTTGGAGACAAATGAGTTACACAAGCTACACAAGTTAAATACATTTAAAAAAAAGGAAAAATGGTGTAAACAGTAATTCAAGATGTTTAAGCATTGAGCAATGAAATTCTTACTTAAAAAAGGCAATTTTCATTTTCATTTCATTTTGGATGAAAGAGAAATACTGAAGGAAAACAGCAGCGGACAATTTAAATAAAAAAAAAAAAAGCACGTTATTCAAGTTGTAGTAAGTCTAGTTTGTGCAAAGTATTTCATTGCAACGTTGCAGTCATGTGACTTTTCAAGTCATGCATATGTTGCAGCGTAAACGTTGACGTGAACAGAATTGCAAAAAGAAAAAGCGTCGTTGTCAGATTGTGACGTCATTATTCAGTAATCCCCATTTCAAAGGTGATCGCGGTAAACCGTTTCATTCCTCCAGTGCAGTCGACCCGAGAGACACACATGTGCGCGCATTATTCATGGATTTTCGGCGCAGGAATGCGGCGCAGAGGGGCGTTTGAAGCCGAATGTGCAAAAAAACGAGTGACGGGCGCTTGCCAGGCTTTGATGTAAGCCGCGGTCGCGCTTTGCTAAATCAGCTGCGACGTTACATAAGCGGCACATTTGGACGCGGCTGCATCAACTTTGTGGGCTGAAACAAGTGCGGACAGAAACCTTGCTGAGAGGATGTCCAAGATGGAGGAGGGCGTGTGATGATGATGATGATGATGATGATGGTGGTAGTCAGTCAATAACATGGTTTAGGAAAGATTACACCTTGTAGAAAAGATAACCTGGATTTTTAAATTCCGTGCAGCATAACAGTTAAATGCTGATTCACCATCTTTGCTTGAAAGTCTGGTCTACATTAACTAGGGATAGACCCAATAATTGGCATTTTTAAAAATATCGGCATCGGCCGATAGCGCTGGTATCTCTCACTGAGCGGTGAATGCTTGTGAACGCAGCAAAATTTAAGGTTTTCGTCAGGATTTGTAAGATGTTGACAGATCGTTTTTGCTGACATACTGGGAGCTCCCCTACACTTTATATTTTTACAAATAAAATAGTGTCATAATAAAATTAAGAAATTACGTTGAAATTTTGGAAAAATATCTCCAGTAGAAAACTTTCAGGAGCTATTTAGTTGCTTCGTTTTTAACTCTGCGTAACACATGTTGATAACTCTGAGAGCCTTGAGGTACCCCATTATTTATCATTTGTTATTAAACAAAATATAAGTGCGCTTGATTTGCATTTAGTGTCTTCAAATCTCAGATGTGTATTTTGTGACATCCCGGTTGACACAGAATTTGAATAAAGCAGACACACGAGGTTATGAAAGCGTAGGAAGTTGGCAGGGCTGTTAAATGGGTCCGGAGGGGGGGGGGGCGTTTCTCTCTGACATCTTCACATGACCTCCACTAAATACACCAGATGAGCGTACGTACAGTGGGAACGGCGAGCAATCCATCACGTCCCGACCCCCAACCCCTCCCGAAACCGGCATGCCGGGCGTTTTAGAGGGAGTCCAGAAAACAGCGAGGACGTGGTCCAGACGGCGGTCTTGGCACGAGGTGTTCCGAACCGGTGACATTTACAAACTGTCAGCGGAATCTCATTCACTGTGCACCAAGTAACAACTTCGACGAGAATGTTCAACAACAGATGTTTTATGCAAGGCCATCGCGGACCTCGTATGCAAAAGGTTTCAGTACATGAGTGATGATGATTCTCATGAAACATAACCTCAGCGTAAAATATTGATGTACGGTGGTCTCGTTTGTTCTCAGCACAACTTGCCTCAAGGCTCAGAAACTTGTACCGTAGTACGCCTTCGCCGACAACCCTTTTCAAAGCAGTTCTCCAGACTGGCGGATCTTTCAAGACCCTCAGAATAAGTACTGAACCTACCAAAAGACCAGATTCTCTTCTTACAACGGAAAGAAAGTTTGTTTCTAGCTTTTTGTGAAAGGAAACATGTCAAGCAGAACTGTAACTTACTTAATTTATTGCAACACATATTCTGTTCATAACATGCATAACCGTGTATAATACATTATAATATGCTGCTTTTTGCTCTATACACACAAACAATTTCTGGAAATGTGGTAGTAATGCCATACATTTGGAAAATTAAATGCTAAATATGTTGCAATGTATATTAGGGATGTAATGATATCCAAACATCACTGTATGATATCACGATATGAAGGTCACAATACGATAATTCTCACGATATTGTGGGGAGGTTGGTGATACAAAAAAAATGTCACAATATTGTATGAAAAATGAGCTCATACTAAAAACGAACACACATTATTATGCATTGGTACATTACAGCAATGCATGTAAAAAAAAACTACAATCTCTAATAACACTTAAAATTGAGGTTAATGCAAGCAGACATCGAGTTCCTCCACATATCGGTTCACAAGCATATTACATGCCCCTTCATTTGACCATTAGCATGGATTTTAAACATACAAGGGCCAAAACATGCCTTGTGAAAATTAAACGGCGCTAAAAAAAAACTAGCCATCAGAGGGTGCTAGAGCTGCACAAATGGAAATAAACCTGACTTTTTTTTTTAACAGATGTGCTGCTTTTAATATCGTGACATGACGACGACGATATATTGACAATCTCACGATATTGCTGGTATCATTACATCCCTAATGAACATATGCCTTTTCTATATCATCCCGGTAAATGTCTATAAAAGTTTTTTTTTTGTTTTTTTTTAAAGGAATCCTTACATAGTACAGTGGGATGATTTTTGATTTATATATATATATTCATTTATAAAGTGTCCAATTCATGGCATTTTATGGTATACACATTTTCCCCACAATGTATTTTAATCGTGTTAAGTCATATGCAAATTTTAGCTATTCACGTGCTGGCCCTGTCCTGATCCCTCGCTAACAGTCTACGTTCTATTCGTCAGTGGCAGTAAACAGTTGGATTCCGTTTGACGAATAGAATCGTCTACGGCAGTGAATGTGTTATGTCACCTGACAACAATTGTTTGTTCTTTAGAGACATTCAAGTTTATTGTGTTGCAACTCAGATTAAATCAGCAAGCCAGCTGAAGCAAAATATTTAATTTCCTCGGGCTCAAGTTCTCTCATTACATAAAAGAGCAAGTTTGTATTAAAATTCCCCCCTCAGGTTGTGGATTCAGTTTCTCAAACCTTATGAGGTCATATTTCCGCTCATCCATAATGAAGGGCCGCGCTTTCCAATCCGAGTTAATTTGGGCACACAAGGTGCTTAACGGGAGCCGTCACAGGCAAGGGGAGCTTTGTCCGTGTTCGCCGGTGGACAGTGGAAAGAGGCCGTGCACTCTCTCAGGGTGTTCCGTGTTTGTGAGAGCTAAACAAAGCAACGGGCTTGACACGGGCTTCCTGATTTACAGCGTGGGAGGGGAGGGGAGGGGGTGGGTGGTCACCTGGCATCGAGCGCACGTAGAGGAAATGGCCCCCGGAGGGGCCCCCGGGAGGCTGCGAGTGCATCTGTCCTCCAAAGGTGAACTTGCGCTGCTGCTTTTGTCACGTTGCGTTTGCATGCTAACTTTTGAAGGATTTGCATTTAGTTGGCCTCACGGGATCCCAAGCAAAACGGATGCAAATGTTGCATCGCGCTACTTTCGCCTTTATAGTCCGTAATGTCTTTGGGAAACATGTAACATGTTTTCACTGGTTATACTGTGCTCGGCAAGTTGGAAGTGAGAGTTTTTGATTCATTTTTTATTTTATTGATCTTTTATTTATCCAGATAAGACGATTCTGAATAGATTCTCTTTTGAACAGTAAAACAACGTAAAAGTAAATGCAAATACAAATAAAAACATCCACAGGTCAGTGCCAGAAAATTCAACAATTCATGTATTTAAAAAAAAAATATTTAAGAACATTTTTTTCATAGATTTTTGGTTGAACCAATCCCCGGTTTTATGTGGCAAACCCTTATTGGTGGGCTATCCTCACTTATTCAACAATTTTTGAGGGGGTGGGGTTAAAAAAAAAAAAAAAAGAGCCAAGTTTGAGCTACTGTAGTTTTTTAACAGCTGATACTTTGTACACTAGCAAGCAACACAAATGCAATTTTTCTTCTCTGTCTAATCATCTCTAACTCTGTCGACACCAGAGTAAGCTACTTCTTTTTTTTGTAAAAAAAAAACAAAAAAAATATATATATATTTCTTAGACTTCACTTAAATACATTTTCCAATATAAAATCAATTAAAGGCAGTTTTTTATTTTTACCTGACACATTTATTGATGTTGTAAAGGCAAAACGCAACATTTATGATTTATGTTTATGAATATAACGATTACATTTACGGACCTCCTGCAGGCACACATCTGGCAGGAATTTCTTTCAGCTTGAATGCATACTGTGCTGTGACCCATGTTTTTTTTTTTTTTTTTTTTTTTAAATAAAGTGAAGCTAGATAACATTCGGTCAACAGCACTAAGTATGCAAAAAATGCTGAAAACGTGATCCGACGCACATGTGACGTCGCTATTATCCCAAAATAATAAGAACATACAAATATTTTGAATAGTCACGATGTGCTCTATCACTTCACCATACTTCCTTGACACCAATTTCTATTTGACAGTTAATACTCTTCTAGATTTGGCTGTATTTCGCAGCGTCTTTGGGCCCTGAAAACTACGAATTGGATAATTTTTTATGATTTGTGATTTCAATTATTGCCAAAATAATTGTGATTATTTTTGCCATAATCGAGCAGCCCTAATGTTGTCATGACTAGGGTCATGCAAGGTTTATGCTTACTGTCGTGACTAGGGTCATGCAAGGGTTATGCTTACTGTCATGACTAGGGTTATGTAAGGGTTATGTTTGGGTCATGACCGTGTGGTCAAGTGTCTGTTTTGAACTGAGGTCAAGTGTCTGTTTTGAACTGATGTAACCAGCATCTAGTGTCAACTGGTAAGACGCTATATGATGTCAGAAGCTATGTGATGTCAAGAATCTTTAATCTCTTTATCTGGTCAACAGCCAATCAGATAATACCATGTCAGTCCTGTTACCCACATGTCTAGCCACAGCCAATCAAATCAATTCGCTGTCTATATAAGCCTGTCTGAGAAGTGTGTGTGTTTTTGTCGGATTATTACCTCTGTTCCGTCTGGCCACCTGCTTCTCTCTTCCTCGATGCCTTCTCTTTGTTTCTGGTCTAGTCAAGTTAGTTCGTCGCCTTTTGATATTATGCGAATAAAGTTTTAAACTCTTATTTGTGTCTGCGTTTTTGGGATCCAACCCCAGAACATAACAATTGTAAAGTCAGAAATAAAGTAAATGTTTGTGTGACATGCTCGCGTCCTTGGTGCTGTCGAAGTGCAAGTACTGTCGTTATTACGACCATTTTGTGGTTTGAGTGACTTGAGTGTCAGTTCCATTTTGAAAAGCATTTCGAGTGCAAATAAAGACACATTCCAGTACGATAAAGTGATCACAAGTATTGTACATAGAGAGAATTTCACGTACTTCTGTATGTAAGCGGGACGAAAAGATATTAGTGTCATGTGATGGAATGATACAATCACCAACCATTTCTTGAAGGGAACGATTGTTTTGTTTTTTTGATGGTATTAATTGGGATAGCTGGACCCTGTGGTGTCTGCTGCTGAATGTCTGCAGTCGACGTCTCAGTTGGGCTCCCAATTAGCTAAGTTAGTCCAGTGTAAAAATATCATTCTCATGTCCGGGCGGCCAGAAGCCGTGCCAAAGACATGCCTCGCTATAATTACTGCTTTTAATTGTTTTTCAAGCTGAACAAACAACATTTGCTTGGGGAAAAAAATGTGTGGGATCGATTCCATCGCACATTGCAAGAAGTGCTCAAGAGAAATCGGGGATATTTTTGGGTGATTTTTACATAAACACAGACTAATTTGCGTAACGTGTTTCCCAGCAAAGTACTTTTGTTACACAAGCGTGTGGCCTGCAGCGCAACTTGGGTCATTTATAATGAAGCAAAGAGCTCAACTGGAGGTCAAGTGCAACGTCTGCTTCAATTACATGGAGGAAATTGTTTACAGAAGCGTGGAACTGCCAATGTGGAGTAAATATTTTCGACTGGCAAATACGTTTAAATGTATTTAGAAGTATGTTTTGAGCGTACTTGCAAATACGGTTTAACGTACTTACAAATACATATTTGCAAATATGTTGAAACATATTGAAATACTTTTAAACATATTTGTAAATACGTTTCAATTTGCCAGTCAAAAACGTTTTTGGAAGTACGTTCAAACATATTTCAATATGTTTGAACGTGATGTATATGCAAGTACGGTCAAATGTATTCACAAATACATTTAAACATACCGTATTTTCCGCACTATAAGGCGCACCTAAAAGCCTTCAATTTTTTCAAAAGCTGACCCTGCGCCTTATAATCCAGTGCGCCTTATATATGGATCAATATTGAGCCGCAACAAGTCTCGCTGTCAAGACGCTATCGGTGACCCTGCACGATCGGTGACGCGCATGCGCAGAAGATCCCACCATCTTGGATCGCTAGCTAATACTAATACTTTACCTTAGAGCAAATAATAAAACAGCTGTTTATTCATTTTGGGAGTGAATGGATCAGAAAGCTGGTTTGCAATCTATTAATGAAGTTTTTGACTGATTTATCTGACTGTTTTGTTGACATTCCCTTTAGCGCAGCACCATCTAATGGATGCATAACGTAACCCCAGTCTCTACTGTAGCGCTTTATATATGGAAAAAGTTTTAAAATATGCCATTTATTGAAGGTGTGCCTTATAATGCGGTGCGCCTTATAGTGCGGAAAATACGGTACTTGCAAATTTGTATTTAAAGATGTTTCAACGTACTTGCAAAATACATTCAAACATAAATATGTTTAAATGTATATGCAAGTGTATTTGAGCGTACTTGCAAATACAGTTTAAAGTACTTACAAATACATATTTGCAAATATGTTCTAACGTTTAAACATATTTGTAAATACGTTTCAATTTGCCAGTCCAAAATTTTTTTACTCCATATTGGCAGATCAACCCTTCCGTAATTGTTGGCTTTCCTTAAAACGGTTTGAACTTGTCAGTTGTCGTCATCATCAACTTCAGGAAAAGTTCAGAATATCAGGTTTGTATTAGCGCACATATTTTTCAGGGGAATTTATGTTTTTCTTTTCTTGCCCATTTGACTGGGAACATTCTGAGGAGGAGTGCATGCTGGTGTTTGTTCTGGCTGACAAGAAGTTTTCATAGCCCCAAGACAAGCAGCTGATAATTAAGCTGAAACACGCTTTTACAGATATGAAAAAGACTTTCCCAATTTTTCCACTAAATTCGATAAGGATGCGGGGAAAACGTCCTTGCGGAATCATGCGCACGGTCTCAAAGTCTGGACGTAGCAGCAAATCCATAACCGACACATTCGAGCCAACAGAAAGTGCAAGTGAGGAAACCATATGCTCTTGTTGAAGGCCGTCAGTTAGGCCGGCGCTCGACACGTTAAATCCGGTGAAAATATGGGCCCATGCAGTGGAACAAGTTGGTGCAATTAAGCAGGTTTTCCCCAGCAGACTGCACCGCATGCCTCCGGTTAGGGACATACTTAACAGGTGAATCAATTTTAAACACTGTCAGGATGTCCTAAAAGCACATCCAAACATTTATATGAATGCCCAGGAGATTTACAAGTAGCTTTGCAGGTGCAGTGCATGACGGGGCCAGGTTTATTTTTAACCCGGTGTATTTTTATCAAGCTATTTGTACAATTTTTTCCCTTGCGCAGATGAGAGGCCCCCTGGAACAGGATCTCTTAGCTATGATAAAACCGTGGTACTCTTAAACCCTCCAAAGTCAACTTCAGATACAGAATACGGAAATATAGTCGGGGAAATGCAACGAGTGGCATGCCTGTTCTCGTCGTGTACCTGGACGGAGTGTGTGCTCCTTGACTACAAATTTGGTACAGTAATGCCCACTTCACAATGAATGTGGAACTGACGTGGTGCGTTTTCCGTACAGACGCCGCAAGAATAGAACACATTCAAGCCTACGTATCGATTCACACCGGCTGCGGTGCGGAACGGATGCGGCGATGCGGAAGGTTTCCGCAAGCGTTCTATTTTTTCCAGACGCCGCATGAATTACCATATTTTCCGCACTATAAGGCGCACCGCATTATAAGGTGCACCTTCAATGAATTACATATTTTAAAACTTTTTCCATATATAAGGCGCTACAGTAGAGGCTGGGGTTACGTTATGCATCCATTAGATCAGGGGTGTCAAACTCATATTAGCTCAGGGGCCACATGGAGGAAAATATATTCGCAAGTGGGCCGGATCGGTAAAATTGTAAAATAATTTTTAAAACATTGCCGTCAATTACATGCAGATTTTCGCTATTTGTGGGCCAGCCCTAAATTGTGGGGCGCATCTGTACAAATATTGTCCTAATTTTTTTTTGCATAAACCTGTATATTGTTCACTGATTGTGTGCCGGGTGCCGTTACTGAAGTTATAAGGACGTTAATCCTTGTCATATGTGTAGTTGAATGTGTCTTATTCAGCATGTTTGTGTTTGATTCATGTTTTTATTTTTTAAACAAACTAACTTTAAATTGTGTTTAAAATAACAACATTCAGAGCAATTCCATGTACAAGATGCATTGCTCAACTGAGTCTTACTTGTGTAATTATGAATTTATAAGCTTTGATTGTGGCCGGCTGATTAATTGGGCTTTACAAACTTTACAAAACCATCTCGCGGGCCGGATTAAACCCCATTGCGGGCCTGATCCGGCCCCCGGGCCTTATGTTTGACACCCCTGCATTAGATGGTGCTGCGCTAAAGGGAATGTCAACAAAACAGTCAGATAGGTCAGTCAAACTTTATTAATAGATTACAAAGCAGCTTTCTGACAACTCCATTCGCTCCCAAACTGAATAAACAGCTGTTTTATTACTTTCTCTGAGGTAAAGTATTAGTATTAGCTCGCGATCCAAGATGGCGGGAACTTCTGCGCATGCGCGTCACCGATCGTGCAGGGTCACCGATAGCGTCTTGACAGCGAGACTTGTTGCGGCTCAATATTGATCCATATATAAGGCGCACTGGATTATAAGGCGCATGGTCAGCTTTTGAAAACATTGAAGGCTTTTAGGTGCGCCTTATAGTGGGAAAATACGGTACTCGAGCTGGACAGGAAGTCAGGCGTCTCGCATCAAGGTAAATCCAGTATATTTCAAAATAATCCCGTTTGCGAATTCGTTTTTTGGGGGGGGAGGGCAGCTAGCTAACTACATGAGTTGGACATTTAAGACAAAAACTGAGCTCAGAATAAATTAAACATGACAAAATAACACTATTTAAACACAAAACGTACGTACCCATGGTAGAATAGCTATGGTAGAAGTCCCAGAAATAATGTCCAAAAAGCATATCGATGTGACAACAGGCAAGCGTGGCTATTGTTTACAAATAGGACTCGAAATACACGGTTGTTATCGCATGATCTTGTGGTCTGGCGGGTGCACATTTCCGGACACACAATTCACGCGGTGTGAATTGCAGTCCGTGCGGATGCCGTACGGAAAACGCACCACGTCCATTCTGCAGTAGTGTGAACTGGCCGTAACTAATAGAGATAGACCGATATGGGTTTTTCAGGGTCGATACCAATGCCAATTATTAGTAGTCAAGGAGGCCCGATAACCGATATTTGGAGCCGATATTTAAAAAACAAAGGGTCAGCAGCATCTCTTATAAACTGAATATTTAAATAAATAGTTGCCTTAGACTGAAATGGATTTAGATTCACTTTTTATCTGTTATTGTCCCCTCAAAATACAACCATTAATAGCTCAACCCCTGGCAACAAAAGTGAGTACACCCCTAAGTGGAAATGTCAATATTTTGTGTGGCCACCATTATTATCCAGCACTGCCTTTAACTCTCTTCTGGCGGATATTTGAGACCTTCCTCATCCTCCACCTTCCCGTTGAGGTTCCCCCAGAGATGTCCGGTGTGTCCGGGGTCATTGTCCATTTTGGATACTACCCTGGGCTCATTTTCCGCAGGGAGTGGATCATGTTCAAATAAGTTGACCTTGGTCTCGTCAGACCACACGGCATGGTTACAGTAATCCATGTTTGTCTTCAGCAAACTGTTTGCGGGCTTTCTTGTGCATCATCTTCAGACGGGGTTTCCTTATGGGTCGGCAGCCGCGCAGACCGATTTGAATGCGCGTGCGGCATGTGGTCCGAGCACGACAACCCTTTGACCTCTGCAGTGAATGTTGACGGCACGTCTTGACGTGACGCCGAGCACGTGCAACTTCTTTGGCTGATGGTGGCGGGACCTGATCGGAATGATTTTTGCTTTCTTTCATCAGCTGATGTATGAGCTGTTCAAGCAGCTTTCCCCAAACTTGGGGACTCATCTCACTCTCGACTTGGTGGCCAAATTTTTCTTCGATTTGACTGATTTGTTGTTTTTATGTAAAGCTTAATGTGATTTGCAATACATTTTGTATTCTATGGAAGAAACAAAATGTCTTCGAGTAAAAAGGTTTCGGGCTAACCCTAACCCTAAGAATCCCTTGTATACAGTAACAATTTTTATCCACAGCCGGTGCCTCATTTCCCAGATTTTCCCATGAGCTCGGCAGATAACGGTGCAGCCTTTCCGGTCTTCCGTTTCCACACTTGTGTGCACATTTCCAGTATGCGCAAATGACTCAAAGTATTTACACAACGCTCATGTCTTCGAACACTTTTTCCTGACATACGTCGATGCAGAAGATGTGCGTGTAATGGTGTCGATGGATTGATACAGGCTTGAAGAAGTCTCCGCCCTCACATCTGTGTGGGAATGTTGCTGTTTTGCATGACATCTGGCCATCATCGCCTTCGGCAACGTGGAGCTTGACATAAAGGTCGTTCTCATGTCCAGGGGATTTGCAACGTCACTAAGATGATAAATTGAGATTCGTATCAAGTTTTGTTTGTTTGAGTTTTGTTCAGGCATACGGGAAGGATTATCATATGTACAGCTGATCCCAGGGGGAAGTGTCCATTAGTTATATTTGGTATGGCTGACTGGGAGAGGAAACGCTTGGAGGGAGTGTGTTTCTAAGCGGATCCTTCCTGCTGTGGAGTTCCTCTTCGGTCAAAGCATTTTTCAAGCTTAAAGGAACCAAAATGGTCCATTTGGCGTTAACAAACTCACTTTATAAAGTTTTTTTCATCAGGAAAATGCAGTTCGATAAGATCAAATGCGTTTTGGAACTGTAAACAACAATGAATTGTCACTTTTTTTGTATCACCAACATTGATATGTCTTGGTATGACATTAGTGAAAGAACTGAAGACAATTAGCACAGTCTAAAATCTACGTTTATAATATCTGAAAACCAAGATTCCTCATTTAAAAAAATAATACTTTTCTATCAAGCCACCTCGTGTTCCAACGTGCTCTATTTTTGAGTCTTTATATCATGGCAAATGCTAGGTTGGATTTTATATGGCGTGGTTCAAGTGACACGATTCCCATTTTTTTGATCTCTAGTGGCACGGTTTGCATTTTGGTTGTGGCATGTGTTGGAAATGTCGGTTATCCTCAGATCTTACTTGGCCCTCTGAAATGTGGATACAAATGAAGTACGTGTCGTACTTCGGTGTTGCTCATTGGCACTTCACACGGTAGTTTTTGGTTATTTAACTGCCACTTGTCATTGTTGTTTTAATAATCGGTTTACACGTGTTTAAAAAAACAACAACACACTGCTGAACTACAGCTAATGCGTAGATCGTTAAATACGGGCTAAATATGCGCACGTGGAAGTGCGTTATATCCATTAGAATGAAATCATCAATATCTGTTTTGAAGATAGATGCTACATGATATATTTATAAAAACTATTTTTAATATTTCTACATTTCCTGTGCGGAAAGATCTTCACGTCGCATGTTGATACAATCATGCACACGCTGCTTACAAGTGCACCCCAGTGACTGGCTTTGTTTGTCGTCGCTCTCAAACAAACAGAACGGAGTGTGTGTGTGTGCTGTTTCTATATTTGCCTTCCCACCAGATGTATCTTAACGCAAGCGAAATCCAGTGCCGCGTCGCCTTGAGATACAAGTTGAACTTGTTTGGTGGGGTCACGCTTGTATCGCAATGCTAACGGCTAGCATCTACGTGGCGATGTTTTAACACTTTGAGGAGCTTCATGTCCGCAGCTAAAGTTCATCTTTTTCATTTCATTTGTGGCGGTGTTTAGAGCCAAAAAGATACATTTGCGTGTCGTCAATGTGCAAATAGACATAATTTCCGCTTTGAACGTTTTACGGTCAATAAAAAACTATATCCTTGTCATTTGCAACATTTATAAAGTGGTCAGTTTCCTCGCTCCAAAAAGTGTGTCGCTGTGCTGCATCACCATGTTTGTTTACCTCTGCTCGTGTATTTCCGGCATATATATATATATGCGTATACGTGTACGTATGTATCCACTTTCGACGTAAAGATAACATGAAAACGCCGCAGAGAAATCAATGAGTGGCATCGTAAGATGGCCGCCATTCATATACAAGTAGTTCCAGTCTTCAAAAAGAGCATGATTCCTTGCAAATAGAGCATGTGCAGAACACAAACTCATATCCTGTTCAAAGGAGGTACGATATTGCGTTGTACGATATTTCGTTTATGATCAAATATTACGGTGAGAAAAGGGGTAACCCACAGGCAGTGTTGCCGGTAACGCGTTATTAAAAAAAAAATTGCTGCTTTCCAAAGTAACTAGTAGTCTAACGCGTTACTTTATTCTACAAAGTAGTCTGCTTAAAGTTACTGTCCAGAGATTCAATGCGTTACTCCACATTTTCATGAAGAAGGCAAAATATCTCACAACAGTCACAAACAACTGCCGCTAACTACGAAGATGAGGCGGAAGTCATTGATCACCACACTGAATTCAGCCGTGGTCTGGTCGTGAATGGTTTGCACATTCAAAACAAAAGTGATGATACTTTTACTACTAGTTTTATTAACCAACAGGCACACAACACAACAAAAAAAGTGTGCATTATGGACCATAAAAGTGTTAAAAAAAATAATTTATTTCCATCCTCAACTGGTCCGTGAAGCATTATGGGATGAGGTCGTCTCCGCCCTCTCGCCAGGGGGAGTGACGTCAGACAAGTCACGTTTGCACGAGTCGACTCAAGTGTACACACTTGGAATAGCGGAACAAACAATAGAGGAATTAAGGGCATTTTCATTTTCAACCTGGATAGATCTTTATTTTTTGTTTTATAAAAAGTATTTACGTTACAAGAAGTCAAGAGAGACTGCCTATTTTGTTTTTCATAAAAAAAACAACAACTTTATTTTCATGTTAAAAATGCACTTTCAATAAAGTATTTGGAACTCCGTTTCTACCGCATTATTTTTATGTTGAGATGGTGTTATCGGCAGCTGCTGAAAGTAACTAAAAAAGTAACTTTTAATCTAACTTAGTTACTTTTAAAATCGAGTAATCAGTAACGCAATTTAGTTACTTTTAAAACTAAGTAATCAGTAAAGTAACTAAGTTACTTTTTCAAGGTAACTGTGGCAACACTGCCCACGAGTCAGTTAAAAAAAACAGCGAATATTTACAAGACCTTTCAAAACCTGAACATTGACAATTTTCAGATTTTGAAAGGGTTATTTTGACTGCATAAACGTAGTGAATTGTGCCCATGTCCCATTATTTATGCACCTGACTGCTTGTTACGGTTATAAAACAACATTTTGCTATTGAGAAATTGGTATCCAATCAATTCCTGCTGGCTTTTGTTGTTTGCGAAGTGGTGGGCAGTAACACAGTTATAGCCGCCTAACGAACATGAGTGAACTCCAATAAGCGGAACCTGGGACTGTGCGGGGCCAGGCACCCTGTGGGACCGAATTTAGAATGTTTACAGAAGTATCTTGTCCTCCTTAGGGACAGCAGAAGTCGATAAGTGGCGGCCGAGCTCTGCGACCGACCAGGTGAGAAGGCAGCAGCTGTTAGCTGCCCTCCGATAGCTCGGACAGGTGACGTCAGCTCGCAATCAAAAGCCGACATGACTAACCACTTGTTGTGAGGCACCGCACATAATAAATAGTGCGGCGCCCACTGTTGCCTCTGCGTTGTGCTGAAAAGATCAATTCAACTCAAGTATGCCGTAGCACAGCTTCAATTAGCATGTGGCAATTGTGCTGGCTTGAATTGAGGACACTCATCCATTGTTTTTGTTTCATCCCTCAGCTTTATTTTGTAGTACAGCGGTTCGATGTGCACGTCATTGTGGTGCTCTCAAATGAAGTTTTGATTGACTTTGACTTGAAAACACTGAAATGAGTTAGAATTTCATGAGCAAGAGTTCCACATTGGAATAAAAACAGAATACATATTTCTTTAGCAATGACAACATATTGTAGTTGCGCAATGTTGACGGAACAACGCCGACAGAAAAATGCTGGGATTCCGCATCACATTTGAAGGTCCGATGCAAATGCTGCATTCGAGGATGGTCGGAAGTAGGAATTTTCTCAGTTCAAACTTGAACTCAGAAATTCCACTTTTGAAGTCGGAAAAAAAGAAGGACCCTGACTTCACCGACGGACTACAAGTGACGTCATTCTACACAATGGTTTCCCCTTTGGATACACAGACCGTGAATGGTAATTTACTTGAGTATAAAACTAGATAGCTTTCTTCATTCAGAAATATTTGACATAACTTAACGTAACGCAACGAATGTGAATACGCCGCTATCTTCCGGCATCAAATTATACGGTAAACTACTGTATGGAATGCTAATGAAATAAAATAAAAAAAATTAAATGAAGCAAAATTCCGATAAGGTAAGTTTGCAGGAGGTCAAAAATGAGTTTTAAGAACCAAAATAAAAAAACAATTTACCACTATCCGACATTTTGGATGTTTACTTTCATCTCGAACGCTTTCAGGTTGAAACTGGGAAAAACCAACTCTGTTATTTCCGACTTCCAACCATCCTCGAATGCAGCATAAGTGCCCTTCAAAAGTTTTGGAAACATGAGGCCAGCTTCTTTTAATTTTGCTAAGAAAATTCTGGATTTACATCGCAAGGTGAATGTGAGACAAGAGATCCACACTTAAACGTAAAACCTCTACCCAGTAGTTAAAGGAAGGTGGCCACTCCCCTTTTTGCTAAAAATCTCCAAATTCGGCGAGCCTTAACTCCCAAACCCCTCGTCCAATTGGCTTAAAATCGGAGACTTATTGTTGTGCCATCACTATCAACAGATGCACCAAGTTTCATTCAAATCCAAATCTGCTTGGTTCATTAAACCAACCGGGCAACATGGCATGGAAATAACTCTTCAATTAGTTTGCTCTGCAGCTGTAAATGACTCAATGGAGTTTTCAGAGCGTGTCGTGAAGATGTAACCCTCAAGGTGAAAAGTTTGAAGGTTTTGAAAAGTGAAAGCTTTTGGAGATTTTAAGAGTCAAAACCAAAATGAAAAGCGTGAGAGCCGCACAGAGTGTCAAATGTAAAACCCCGAAAGCTAACAACCTGCATACTTTGCCTACCAAATATTTCCATTTGAATTTCCTATCAGCTGTGCAACAACACGGGCATGAAATTCCAAAGAAGATGAGGCACTTTTGTAACCTTTACATGTTTAGATAACAAGACTTTTTTTGTTTTGTTTACGATTGTGTTTAAAAAAAAAAGAAAAAAAAAAGGATGTGCTGCAGCCTAATGCACAGCTGCTAAAAGTCTCTTCACATGTTTTAAAGCCGCCTCTTGCCTGTTACCGTCACTTACGACATCCTCGTCGGTACATTTGCCACTACTTTTGTCCTCACGTTGCCATTTTGTAATCTTCTCTTCCAGATTTGCAGCAACTATATCTTCATATAGGCACAAAATGGCCGACAGGAATATGGAGAGCGTCGGGAAGATGGCGATAGTGGCACTTATGCTAATGAGTTCACTCACAACGGTAAGGCGGCCTGCAAAACACATTCACACCACTCAGTGTGATTTGTTTAACTTTTTGATTTGACTACACTTGCTCACCAAAACTTTCAAGATTTTTAACCTGGTTTGTGTCTTTGATTGTCCTTGCGGGTATTTGTGAAGGCGAGTCTGGAGGTGAACGAAAGTCAGCAGCAGCACCCGACCAACGTTTATCACGACATGGGCCTGACCAGGAACAAGATAGTCACCGCCCAGTTCGAGTGCTACCAAAAGATCATGAAGGACAGCCCTTCCGACACACTAGGTAAGCTCGTTCGCTCGCTCGCTTTTACCGGGTCTCTAACTCAACATTTTTGTACCTTGAACTTTTTTTGTGTGTGCGCTTTTTAGAGCCCATGTGTAATCGCACTTGGGACGGCTGGTTGTGTTGGGACGACACCAAGGCGGGCATCACTTCGGAACAACACTGCCCGGACTACTTCCAGGATTTTGATCCTTCGGGTGAGTCGGCGTAATATAGAGAGGTGGGCGGATCGATTTTAAATATCGATATTATCGATACCAAATCGGTCTCGATATCAGATCGATACTGACACTATAATATCGATCTTGTAGTTTAGTTTCAGTTTGGCTTCGATCGTGTGCCATCGCGCAACTTAGCATCTCATATTTGTAGTAGATTGCATGAACGCATACAGTATTGTACTTGAAAGAAAATTTGTTTTGTATGTTGTTTTATGTTTTCTATTTGTTGTTGCATGATAATCTTTAACTCATTCACTGCCATTGACGTAAAAAGACGTCAAATGGTGCATTTTTGCTGGGCTGGCAATGAATGTGTTAACATGTTTATTTAGGTTGAAAAAGAAGTGATGAAGGCAGTTATTTTTCTGTATTTGTAGTTTCTGAACTGTATATGATCATTTAACTTTCTTTTCCTATGATCACTTTGTGCACTTTAAGAAGGTTAAAAAATTATTTTGTTAAGGTTGGAATGTTTCTGAAGGGAAAAATTTGATCAAGTATTTTCTCAATCAATAAACTTTGTCTTCATTTTTCTCCTTTGTTTAAAAAGGAAAAAGACGTAAAGGTTTAAATTTTATTGTGAATAAGCAATTCATTGACCAACCTTAATGAAAAAAAAATTATATAACACATTTTTTTAAAAAGTATCTATTGATATCGGTATCGGCGATACTCAACTCAACTCATACCAAAATTTGCAGTATCGCATACCACTACATATTAGGGCTGAACGATATTGGAAAATCATGCGAGACAGTTGCTGAATATAGCGATACCGATATTATTGCGATATTTAACATGTACCTAAAAAACTACATTATTATCTAATAAAATAATTACATTTTTTGTTTGCAGAAAAATAAGCAAAATCAATATATTCTTAGTTAATTAATTGTAATTACCTCTCAATAATGTTCAACTATTGGATGGTGGTGCACATTTTAGTTAGCGACTGGTCAAATTCAAATAAAAGCCTAAAATTCCATATGAAACTTATTGGATGTCTTTGCGATATGCATATTGCATGGGCCGATGTCGCGATATCGACATTTTTTCGATATATTGTGCAGTCCTAGATAAATTCTTATTTTTCTCGCATGGTCATGGATTGGATGACGTATTTTTCTTTTTTGATCTGCAGAGATGGTTACAAAGATTTGCACCGACAGTGGCCAGTGGTTCTTGCATCCTGAGAGCAACCGCACATGGACCAACTACACGCGCTGCAACGAACACACCAACGAAGGCAGAGTGGTAGGGAAAACGTCTACTATAATGCATAGGTGTTAATTTTATCCGCCTTTGTCTCAGTTTTAGTCCGGTTTCAATCACGCCTGTTAGTTTAGTAAACTACAAATCGAGCATTTTAGTCTTTATTTTAGTCGAAGAAAACATAATTTTATTCGTCTAGTTTTAGTCAACAAAAACGATCAACGTTTTTTAGTCTAGTTTTAGGCAGGATAATCATTTCACATAAAATGTACACACAATTACAGTATATCAACAAGTGGCTACTATGGCTACCATGCTAGGAGCTAGCAAGTTAGCATTAATTAGCGGTCGAATTAATATTCTTGTTGGAACGTTATACCCATTTGATGAATGCTACGTTATAACTATAGTTTATCGGCCGGACAGACAAAGGATCTCGACAGTAGTGTTAATTTTAACAGCCATTTTAAATTTAGTCTTCGTTTTAGTCCAGTTTCAATCACGTTTGTTAGTTTTTAATCATAGTCAATCTCATCCCGTTTATATTTAGTCCATTTTTAGTCGACTATAAATCTAGCATTTTAGACTTTATTTTAGTTCAAGAAAACAGCATTTTATTCGTCTAGTTTTTGTCAATAAAAACTGTGAACGCTTTAGTCTAGTTTTAGCTAGGCCAATCATTTTACCCCTGTATATTTTTTGTTGCCAGATAATGTTGAACATCCATCCATCCATCCATTTTCTTGACCGCTTATTCCTCACAAGGGTCGCGGGGGCTGCTGGCGCCTATCTCAGCTGGCTCTGGGCAGTAGGCAGGGGACACCCTGGACTGGTTGCCAACCAATCGCAGGGCACACAGAGACGAACAACCATCCACACTCACACACACACCTAGGGACAATTCGGAGCGCCCAATTAACCTGCCATGCATGTCTTTGGAATGTGGGAGGAGACCGGAGTACCCGGAGAAGACCCACGCGGGCACGGGGAGAACATGCAAACTCCACCCAGGAAGGTCCGAGCCTGGACTCGAACCGGAGACCTCAGAACTGGGAAGCGGACGTGCTAACCACTCGACTACCGTGCCGCCCTAATGTTGAACATTTAAGATCTAATTTCACGTGAAATTTGCTCTCATCTTTTTGATGAAAAACAACTTGACAGTGACACACAATTACGGTGGCTACTTTTGCTCCATGCTATGAACGAGTAAATTAGCCAGCAATTAGTTAGCGTTCGGATTAACATTCTTGTTGGAGCGTTTTAGCCGTTGGATTAATGTTACGTTATAACTATAATTTACTTTTTTTTTAAACCTTTCACCATGAATCCACCTCCTGTCTGTCCCATGTGTTTTTTTGCATGTTGCTGTCGCTAGCTGTCACAGTGACAGATTAGCAGAGTCAAGATATTATAAAAATCGTATCATTTTCGGCTCGTTTTTGTTCATGAACTAAAACGGCCATAAATTTTTGTCCCGTTTTTATCAAGTGAAGTATGTTTTCGTCTCGTCTTCATTCATCGACGAAAATGAAGACTGGTTTAGTCCCAGTTATTGTTTATTAATGAGGGTTTTAGTCTAGTCTACTTTTCGTCTGGTGAAAAATGTGTGTTGACAAAATGATTTTTGTTTAGTTTCCTCTGATGAAATTAACGCTAATTCATAGACGGGTACAAGCTTTTTGGCTTCTCCAAAATAAACATGTGCACCTCAAGAATGACTTGTTTAAACTATTCTACCTAAATAGTCCTAGAAAGTATTGAATCCAAATGTAATTTATTGAAGTTCAATTTTTGATATCCATTTAACTGTTGATTTTCCTTTCCCGCAGACGGCAATGAATCTTTTCTACTTGGCTCTCATCGGACATGGACTTTCCGTGACCTCGCTCTTTGTCTCTCTTGGAATATTTTTCCACTTCAAGTGTGTTGTCATTTCTTCAAATTTCAATTCATAAATGCAGATCTTGTGACTCGGACTTGGTTTGGGGAAAAAAAACAAAAAAACGTTTTGTGTGCTTTTCCCGTCTCCCTGCAGGAGTTTAAGTTGCCAGAGGATCACGCTCCACAAAAATCTTTTCTTCTCGTTTGTGCTCAACTCTGTGATCACCATCATTTGGCTGACAGCTGTGGCAAACAACCAGGAACTGGTGCAGAGGAATCCAGTGAGTATTTTTTAGGACTTCATGATCATCATCGTATTTTTTTCCCTTCGCTCATATTTTTATGCAGCCAAAGTCTTATTTCATGTACCTCTCAATTCCCATATTAATAAGCAAAAGGGCTGTTTTCACCGTTGTCCTCCTGTTGGTGGCGTATTCAAATCGGGCAGATTATGCAATGTTTTCGCAATTTAAAACAGCTCCTTGGTGTCTTCAGAAAATGTGTTACCACATTTTCATCACCACCCGAGTCATCATTTAGACCTGCTTTTAGCGAGTCTAAAATCTCGTTTACCATTTATTAGCATATTGCCAGATGCGCTGAGAGCTAGTGTTAATTTCGTCAACAAAAACGAAGCAAAAATAATTTCGTCAACACACATTTTTCACCTGACTAAAACTAGACTAGACTGGACTAAAACCCTCATTAATAAACAATAACTGGGACTAAATCAGCAACAACCCCTGAAACCTCCAAATTCCAACAGATTAAGGAGAACTCAAGAGACCAGAGGAAAAACTAAAGAGAGGAAGGAAGGAATGATAAATGAAGTAGAGTGAAATCCAGCACCAACCTGCCACCCCCATGGTTACAAAACCAGAATCTTTCACCCACCCCAGAAACCTCCAAATTCCAACAGGTTCGGCAGAGCTCAAAAGACCAGAGGAAAAACTAAAGGAAGGATAGATTAAACAGAGTGAGATCCACAGACACCAGCCTCCACTGATTCATACATTTTGTGACATGATGTGGTGTCTTTGGAGACTCCCCCCAGAGCGGCAAATGACCTAATTTTCACTCATGGAGGCAGCACTTCAACACAAAGGCACACAAGTATGCTGCATGTGCAAACACTTGGATACTCTATGATAATCTTCCCACGTAGACTAATTGCTTGGAAATGGCTTTACCCAGCCAAACTTCCAAGTCACGGGTGGACAAAATCGATTTGGAGGCAGACGATGGTCAAAATTAAAGACTCACTCACACGTTTGTTCGAAATGAGTAGAGAACAAAAGATTGACTTGCTTGTGGAATTTCACACTTGATGTGCAGGCACCGCAGAGACACAATCAATTTGTAGACAAAACAATCCAAATCCATTTTCCCTATTATATTTCCTCGAAAAAACGGCTAGTAATAGCTTCATTATTTACGCCGGAGCCTTTTGAATTGTGCGCAATGAATAACAAACACACAAAAGTTTATTTGTGTAATTTTTGACGTGATTGCTTTTCTCCCGCAGACGAGCTGCAAAGTGTCGCAGTTCGTTCATCTGTACCTGTTTGGCTGCAATTACTTCTGGATGTTGTGCGAGGGGATTTATCTGCACACGCTCATCGTGGTGGCGGTGTTTGCCGAGAAGCAACACCTCATGTGGTATTATCTCCTCGGATGGGGTACGCCGGCGGTTTTTGCCTCGTCACAACCGCAGCTTATAGAACCGTATCGTTGATTTATTTATTATTTTTCCTCTCAGGTTTCCCTCTTATTCCTGCTTCCATTCATGCCATTGCAAGAGGTCACTACTACAATGACAAGTAAGGGAGTGTGCACTTGATGTATTTCCAGGAATGTTGAAAATTACTTGTTACTACATTTGAACATATTTTCGAGTACAATTTTAAAAAAAGTATTTAAATATGTTTGAACCACTGACCTGCATATATGACTGGATAGCCGATATCCATACACGCCACTGAAGTCACTGGGCGGCCATCTTGTTACTCTCACCTCGCGAGCAGACTACTGTATAAACTATACGATATACGTACAGATGAGCCATATACAGCTCGTAGGCAGTTAGTATAAGTTCGGAGGCGGGGTGGTCACTATTTTTTAATAAGTAAAAATAAATAAATAAATAACAAATGGGCTGTATGTGCGGCTTTGAAGACCACCTTTTGGCGTCTTTTGTTGAATTTCTGTTATAACTTATAAATCTTGAATAAAAAAAAAACAAATGTATACATAACAGTAAAATACAAGTTTCCTCCTGTACTAAACATCATTAAACATCTAATTTATACATGTATTTATAGCAAGTTGTAAAATGTCTGAAGTCTTCTTTATGTTTAATAAAATTAAAACACCATAAATCATGCTGGTTCTACGAAGTACTGTCTCAAATGTTCTCCAATTTCGATACTGTAACTTTATAGGATCATATTCCGAGAAACAACATGGCGGCCTCGCGACCTAAAAAGTCCTGGCCTATCAGCTATCCAGTTATGTATATAGATCAGTGGTTTGAACGTACTAGAATCCATTTAAACGTATTCAAATACGTTCAAATGTACTTTTAGCCTAAATGCTAACAACTTAGCATTTATTCACAAAAGGTCACGGGTTATCGGCAAAAAGGGAAAAATGCCAAAGAGAAATCATGCACTGCAGACATAATGCTAAATCATAAAAGCTATGAATAAACAATAATCATGTACCTAATTTTTTAATGTATTGTTTTGTTTTTTTAACTTGTGACATTATGTGGAAAAAATGCTAAGTTCTTAGCATTTAGCATAGAAGTATGAACGAACGTTCGAACGTACCCCAAATGTCCATTGGACAACTAAAAAATGACGTATGTATGTATTTTGTCGGCAAAACATTTGGAATACAAACGCGTTGATTGGATCTCTGCAGGAAATTTAATTTGGCTCTTTTAAGAACTGATAACAATGTTAATATCTGGTTTAAAGAGTTTTTTTTTCCATGTGTGTTTTTATTTCTATCAAATTTATAATGTTATATTTGCCTCAGTGTTGACTAGAATACTGATGACAATGCGCTCCGGTTCACCTGCCACCCATTAATCGTCAATTCTGCCCCCCCCCCCCCCCACTCCCTGTTTTGTCTTGTGCACGTCGTCATTAGCTGTTGGATCAGCTCCAAGACATCGCTCCTCTATATCATCCACGGTCCCATCTGCGCCGCTCTCCTGGTAAGAACCTCCCGTCCCCGTCAAATACATCTCAAGTCCATTATTATTATTTCAAATCCAAATGCAGTTTCCGAGCCAAAAGAATGATAAGAATCGCGGCACTTAACAAAATGCGGTTTCCCCGTCTGCCGCAGGTCAATTTGTTCTTTCTGCTGAACATCGTGCGAGTGCTCATCACCAAGTTGAAGGTGACCCACCAAGCCGAGTCCAGCCTGTACATGAAGGCGGTGAGAGCCACCCTCATCCTGGTGCCGCTTCTGGGCATCCAGTTTGTCCTGCTTCCCTACAAGCCGGACGGGCGGGTTTCCTCCGAGATCTACGACTACGTCATGCACATACTCATGCACTACCAGGTTAGAGTCTTGTTTATTGGGGATGTAACAATAAGGGCAATATCGTGATATCGTGATATTAAAAGTGCCACAATATTGTCGTCATCATGATCACGATATTTAAAAGGAACACATCTGTTAAAAAAAAGTCAGGTTGATTTCCATTTGTGCAGTTCTAGCACCCTCTGGTGGCTAGTTTTGTGGTGCAATTTAATTTTAATTGGGGATGTTTTGGCCCTTCTATGTTTAAAATCTACGCTAATTGTCAGATGAAGGGGAACGTAATATGCCTGTGAACCGAGGCAATATGTCGAGGAGCTCAACGTTGGTGTGCATTAACATGTAAGCGCGTCAATATTATTAGAGATTATAGATGGTTTATATGCATTGCTGTTATGTACAAAAGTACAATATAGTGTCTTTTGTTTTTTTACAATATCGTGACCTTTGTTAAATATCGCCAACCTCCCCACAATATCGTGATAATTATCGTACCGTGCTCTTCATATCATGATAATATCGTATCATGATATTTGGATATTGTTACATCCCTACCATTTATAAATTTAATCTCAGTTTTAGTCCAATTTCAGTCACGCTTGTTGGTTTTTATCACAGGTAGTCCCTCATCCCATTTTTATTTAGTCAATTTTTTGTTGACTATATATCTAGTAGGGATGTAACGATATCCAAATATCACTTTTATTCAACTATAAAAAGATATAGTTAACAGTCAAGTCAAACACAATATATGCATACCTTTTATTTTTATATATATTTTTATTTTATATATATATATATATATATATATATATATATATATATATATATATATATATATATATATATATATATATATATATATTTTATATATATATATATATTATATATATATATATATTATATATATATATATATATATATATATATTATATATATATATATATATATATATATATATATATTTTATATATATATATATATATATATATATATATATATATATATATATATATATATATTTTATATATAAATATATATATATATATATATATATATATATATATATATTTTATATATATATATATATATATATATATATATATATATATTTTATATATATATATATATATATATTTTATATATAAATATATATATATATATATATATATATTTTATATATATATATATATATATATATATATTTTATATATAAATATATATATATATATATATATATATATATATATATATATATATATATATATATATGTATATGTATGTATGTATACCGTATTTTTTGCGTATATGTGCGTTTTGATTGTCTGTAACCCGTGGTGTCATTCCATCGTGGTCGGCCACTTGTGAAACTGGTTGCTTTTGTTTACATCCCGGGCAGCAGGAAGGAAGGTCGAAATGATGCGAGCTGAGAAGTCGCAGGGCTGTGAGCCGAGTTTGTTATCTGATCACGGGCGAGCGTTTCTTGCAGGATGGGCAGGGCGGTGCAGGAAGTGCCTCTAATCGACTAAACAAACTCGCTCCAAGAGGTTTCGGGCTTCCACTTCCATCCGAATATTGATTGTTATCGCTTGTTTATTCTATCAGACCTCTCATGCGCTTTTCATTTGTTTACATTACAGGGTCTGCTGGTAGCCACCATCTTCTGCTTTTTCAACGGAGAAGTAAGAGTTCTTTCTTTCTTTTTTTTCTTCTTGTACTTTTTGCTTTGCTAACAGCTAAACACAGATCTGTTGATGGAAGAGCGGCTAAGGTTTTGTATATGTGATATTATTATTATTATTATTATTATTATTATTATTATTGTTGTTAATTATATACAGTGTTCCCTTGTTTATTGCGGGTTCATCTTTCGCAGCCTCGCTGTATCGCAGATTTTTTACAGAGTGCTTTTTTAATTTTTTTATATATATACATTCTTTTTGGTTTGTTTATTTTTTTTGTTGGTCTTTGCGCGGCCGTATCTCTCGAACCGTACGTCCGACGGGGGACATACGGGCATCCGCGGATTCATCTCGACGACACCTTTCCAACGGTGTATGTCCCGTCGCTACAAGACATTGCATTACGGAAATAGAAAATATATACTGTGCTGTATAACAAGGTAAATTAAAAACGCATACTTTTAATGGGGAAAAAAATGACTGTAAATTAAAAAAAAAAAATAACATAAATGATGACTGAAAAAGCATTCATAATAAACTAAAAATCATACCAAAATGAAAAAACATATAATAAATGGAAACATATATAGACTGTGCTGTATACTGTAATAAATAAAAAAACAAAAAACAAATCATATTTTTAATCGAAAAAAAAAATAATGTAAATGGAAAAAGAACATATTATGAATGAAAAAGCATCTATAATAAACTAAAAATCCGACCGAAACGAAAAAATACATATAATTAACGGATTATTATTATTATTTTATTTTTTTTAATTAACACGGATTTCCACTATCGCTGGCAAATTCTGGAACGTAACACCCGCGATAAACGAGGGAAACACTGTGTACTTCAAGATAAACCAGACCATAAACGCAGTAGAACTCCCAAAGTCAACAAAAAACATGGTCCACTCTCAATCACTGAGATATTTTATTATATGATCCAGGTTAAAGTGAGAAGCGAACATTAACCGATTCACTGGCAGCCATTTTTACTGAAGCAACCCGCGCCTGCTCTACTGATTTTGACTGATTTTACAAGGCCCACAGAATATTGTGTTCTATTGCTATAAAAACACGGAACCTACCAAAAGAAAGATGAGAGTCTCTTCTTTCATCAGGAAAAAAAAGTTATGTTTTTATCTGTTTCCGCTTTGCAGCAATTAACATTAGAATATAGCTAAATTTAATCATTATTGGTAAAAAGAGCTTGTTGCAACATGGCCCTGGCTGATCTCTTATACTCTGCTGCCACCTGCTGGCCATTTTTTGTAATAAGTACCATTGTTGAAGCGACCTCTTCAGGTCAGAAGCCGCATCAAAGCTTGTATGCTCTTGAATAACAAAAACATTTTTAAAGAAAATAAAAAAAAACGTATAAATACGTTTTTGGAAGTGAAGAACGAAAGTATTAAAAAACATATTTATACGCTTTTTTGTTTTTGAATGCGTTAACTGCAATTTGTGTACTGACCAACGACACAGCAGACTGACGCCTTCCTTGTCTTTCCCCCGGCAAAGGTCCAAGCCGTTCTACGGAGGCACTGGAACCAGTACAACCTCCAGTTCGGCAGCAGCGTGGGCAACCATTCGGACGCCATGCGCTCGGCGTCTTACACGGCTTCCTCCATCACCGAGGTGCAAGGCTGCTACAGCATCGACGGACACTCGGAACACATGAACGGAAAAGGATGCCACGACATGGACGCGTCCGTCCTCAGGCTGGAAAACCCCCTCGCCTGACCGCGCCTCCGACTCGGGACGCTCGGCGGCGTCAACGTCGCTCCCGTCACTTCCAACCACTGCGACTGGACTGAAGCAAAAACGATGAGCTGTCACTTTGACACAGGCCCATTAATACTCACGCTAAACCGTTTGCAGTGACCTGGATTGTTGCCAAATGGACAAATCCTTGCCTGTCTCAAGTGCAAGACTCATCTTGTTCTTCCGACAAATCAATCAGCAGAAACATTTGCGTTTTTTGGGGTCACCTGGAAAGGTCGATAGGCCTTTATACACCAATCCGAACGTTGGCACATCACAATAATGATGGAAATACACACGCAACAGACACCGAATATTAACTCAATCACTGGCAGCCATTTTCACACAAGCAATCCCCTTCGCTTCCGGCTGTTTTTGAAGCTTCCCAAACGAAACATTAAAGTTTCTTATAAAAGTATATTTGTATTTGTTTCCGTTTTGCAGCAATTAGCATTTGAATATAGCAACGTTTCATCATTATTCTATTTAGAAGTCTGAGTAATTAAGCTTGTTTTCATCATGGCCCTGGTTGATCTCTTATACTCTGCTGCCACGTGAGACTGACCCATATACAAAATTATAACAGTGAAGTCGGCCATTTTGTTGTAAATCGGCCATTTTTAGTGAAATTGTATGTTTAAGAACTTTTGACGAGACTTAAGGTTGACGCAAGATTGCAGATTAGCTTTATTCAGATGTTTCATATAATAATATATTTGTGTTATGTCATATATTTCATTAATTTATCCATTGTTCTTTATAAAAAATAGCATTAGTGTATTTATTTGTGCTGTTATAAGCTTTTTCATTCAAGTTATACCGTGTACAGTATTCCTTTGGCAACTTCCACATTTTCTAATCATATTTTTGTTTTAGATTTTGTTTAGACCAGATTTTTTCTTCTTCTTCTTTTTCTTCTTTTTTAAACGCGTGTCGTTTGCTCTGCCTCGGCCAGATGCACTGGGTAGGCTAAAGGACAGATGACAATCATGAAATGTAATTATGGTTTTTGTGTGTAAAAGCAGTGCTTTCCTTGTCATGTTCATTTGAAAAGAACAAATTGTCACACTGGAAGGAGGAAGGGGGAAAAAAAAAAAAAAGATGCGCCGCTGAATTTATGTTGTCGTCCATGCTAGCCGGATGAGCAAAAGTTTGTGATTTTTACCGTTACCGTTGAACACCGCTACAAAGTGCCATACGATTTATGAAATGATGCAGTATTAACGTTTTTGTACATAGCTTACATTCTTCACATCTTGTGCACGACATTGTGGAAGGAATCACATGTGAAAGGCTGATATCGAATCAACAAGAAAGTTGATTTCTTCACTTTGTAAATCTTAACTTGAACGTTCCACAACACTTTCCATAATGCGACGAAATAAGTAGAGCAGGTGTATGTTCGAGAGTGAGAAGCGCGTACATGGGCGTGCGCATGGTTTATATTTACAGTATTTACGAGTGCAGCCTTGAAGGCAGCGTGGAGTATTACGTAACAAAAAAAAAAAAAAGAATAGGAAAGGGCAAGCGCTGTTTGATTTAGCGTCACGTTTTGTGAGGTTCTCGCTAGCTTCCCTGTGGGCCGCCATTTTGTTAGCTAACATCCACCAATTCGGTGTATTTTGTAAATAGCTTATTCAGCCTCCCACTGTGACACTAAAAACCGAGAGATTTTTGTTTTGTTTTTTCTTAGGTCTGACAGCTATTTTTTTTAACAAATTTTTGGACGCGGAATCCAAATTTCTGATTTTCTTCAAAGTTTTCTTCAAAATACAGGGAGTCCTCAAACTAAGCCCGCTCCGCCATTTTGTCCCCGTCCGCCATTTTGGGCTCCTCGTCCGCCATTTCGCCCACAGTGTTTTCCCCTCGTCCGCTATTTAGACCTTAGCTAGTGCTAGCTAGCACTAGTGCACTTGTGGGAGTATCTTTGTTTTTTTTTGCCCTCTTTTTTTGCCCCAAAGAAGAAAGCTACGTCTTTTATCAATGTTGGTCCAGCCAAAAGAAAAGCAGTTACCATGGAAACGAATCTAGACATCATAAAAAGATCGCAGAAAGGAGACACAGACGAACGTCGGCTTCGGTCAGTCGTACAGCATTTGATGTATTTTAGTTTTTTTTTTTTTTTTTCATGCAAATTATTTTGATGTAAATATTGACTTTAATGGTGAAATTCGACCTAAGTCAAAATTCGGGTTACATCGCATAGCATAGCAACGGAACTCCGACGTAACTTGAGGACTCCCTGTAGTTCTATAAAAGATTCCAAATATTGACAGCCACTAAAATATGAAGAAACAGTCATGACTGCAATGTTTAACACGTTTTTACAAACGATGTAGTTACTATCGCTTCATTGCTACTATGCTAGCTTTCTATTTGCTGCTCTTGCTAGTACTTAAATCTTACTAGGGGTGGGAATCTTTGACTCTGTCTCAGGATTCGATTCTAATTTTTGGGTCTGCGATTCGATTCAGAATCGATTTTCAAAATTATTTGATTGAAAGTGATTTCCGCTTCATTTGATAGATAGATGAGCAAATAATCGTCATGATCAACTCCAGTCTGACTCTCTAATGCTAATTAGCTCGCTAATCGACGCCCCCCCCCCCCCCCCCCCCCATTCCCCCCTTCATACAAAAACGCTTCAGGAATGTATACAGAGAAGCATCTTAACATTACTCACCGGCATATGCTCTTCCAATACGGCAAAAAAAAAAAAAAAAAAAAATGTTTACTGGCATAACTTGATCGAGACTTTTTCCTTCTACTCTCTAATGTGGCTACAACTTAGCTGTGAACCATACTGCCCCTAAGTGGCCACATCGGGTACAACAGGAACAGGGGTTTGCAGTACACAACCACGGTGGGTAAGACAGTATAAAACAATTTAAATAAAATAGATTTTAGGACGTTTAAAAGCGATTCAAAATTGTTACCCAGTGTAATTTAAGATGAAATTATTCATATTTTGAAAATATCAACATACACTTATTTTTATTTTGTATATATAATTTGGCACCCAAAGATGACAATGAATTGGTTGTAAGCCGTTACAATTCAATTGCCAGATGATGACGAAGGCTTAGAATTTACCTTGTAGTGATGCATCATCATACAGCAATTTTATTTTGAAAAGTATGACAACCACGGTGACTCCATTGTGTATTTATGTACAGTTTAACTTTTTTTTTTTTTTTTTTTTTTTACGACGATACAAAGCAGCTTGTGGCGTCCCAGTGACGCCTGTTGACATGACAGTGTAAAAGTATTAAGCATCTGGACGATGTTGTCTGTCGCTTATGTTTATACTGTACTGTATTCTTATTTGGTAGTCTTAAGTGACGCCATTCTGCTGTTTGAATGTATTTGTTGGCAAATTCTGTGATGTGTCAAAAAAACTATATTTGAATACAATGTCTATTTTTTATTCTTATTATTCCACTGAACTGAACAATGTTGCTATATAGTGGATGTATCGTCATACGAGAACAGTATATAGCACTGCACTTGTTTGTTGTTCATAGTATAATTTAGGCTTTGGTTTTGTTTCTTTAGTATAACTCACCAACATTTTCTTACACTGACCTAATAAAAGTAATTATAAAATACGTATTATTGTCCATATTATTGTCGTACATTTAAGACACACTTCCAACCTCGGGATTTTTCCACACATGCACTGCCGTCTGCCTCTTCATCCCCACATGGAATTTCTTATGACCCTTATCTAGTTGTTAAGCAATGCGGCTGGGAGGGAAGAGGCCAAATTGGGGTGAAAAAAAAAAAGGGTAAATGAAGATGTTTCCTGTTGTTCTTCGGGAACTGGAATGTCTGTGTTGCTTTCTCTCACACTTACATGACCCAAATAATACCAAAGATATTGTTTGAAAACCATTAAGTCATTCACTCCCCGGACATTTTCTCTGTTTTACTGGATTTTCACTGATTGTGCAAGGCCCATGAAATATTGTGTCCTATTGCTATAAAAACATGGAACCGACCAAAAGAAAGATTAAAATATCTTCTTTCATCAGGAAAAAAAAAAAAGTATATTTCTATCTGTTTCCATTTTGCATCAATTAGAATTAGAATACGGCTAAGTTTCATCATTATTCGCAAATCTGTTTAATTAAAATAGTGGGGAAAAGAGCATTTTGATCTCTTATACTCTGCTGCCATCTGCTGGCTGATTTTATCATAACTACCGTTGCTTCAAGCATTCTCTTCAGTTCAGAGGCGGCATCAAAGCCAAAATGTATAAATGCATCTTTGGGAGCATGGTAATATTTAAAATAGAACGTATTTATAATTTTTGGGGAGTAAATGAGTAAAGTACACTGCACACACGGTGGCGGAGCAATTCAAATTTCACATGTGCATCTTCAATAAACAATCACCATTAATTGTGCTTCATTCAAGTGACTTGTTTTGTTTTAGTTTGGTTAACTTGAGCAAGAATCCTTCTAAGTGGGTCAGGAAACAGGAAAACAGGAACTAACTTGACTAGACCAGAAACAACGAGAAGGTAAAAAAAAAAAAAAGCCTTAGGGGTGGTCACTTTTATTTTTATTTATTTTTATTTATTATTATTATTATTATTATTATTATTATTATTATTATTATATTTTTGAAAAAAAAGCACCTAACCTATACATGGTTGATTTAAAAAAATAAATAAATAAATACATGGTCGATTAAAAAAAAACAAAAAAAAACGGCTTACTATACATGGTCGTTTAAAAAAAAAAAAAATCCCTTGCTATGGATGGTCTTTTTTTTTTTTTTTTTTTTTTTTTTAAAGACAAAAAAACGGCTTACTATATGTAGTCGTTTAAAAAAAATGCCTTGTTATGGATGGTCATTTTTTTGAGGAAAAAAAAATGCCTTACTATACATGGTCGTTTTAAAAAAAAATGCCTTGCTATGGATGGTCATTTTTTTTTAGAAAAAAAAACAGCTTACTATACACGGTCTTTTTTTTTTTTTTTAACGCCTTACTACATATGGTTGTTTAAAAAACACCTTACTATACATCATTTAAAAAAAAAAAGCCTTGTTATGGATGGTCATTTCTTTGAGGAAAAAAAAAACGCCTTAGTATACATGATCTTTTTTTTTTTTTTTTTTTTTTAAGCCTTGCTCTGGATGGTCATTTTTATGAGGGAAAAAAACACCTTGATATACATGGTCGTTTAAAAAAAATGCCTTGCTATACATGGTCTGTTTTTTTTGTTTTTTTTTTAAATGCTTTGTTATGGATGGTCATTTCTTTGAGAAAAAAAATGCCTTAGTATACATGGTCGTTTAAAAAAAAAAAAAAAAAAAAAACCTTACCTCTACATGGTCGATTAAACGATTAAACCCCCCCCCCCCCCCAAAAAAAACGGCTTACTATACATGGTCGTTTAAAAAAAAAAAAAATCCCTTGCTATGGATGGTCTTTTTTTTTTTTTTTTTTTTTTAAGACAAAAAAACGGCTTACTATATGTAGTCGTTTAAAAAAAATGCTTTGTTATGGATTGTCATTTTTTTTTAGGAAAAAAAAATGCCTTACTATAAATGGTCATTTTAGAAAAATGCCTTGTTATGAATGGTCATTTTTTTTTTAGGAAAAAAACCCGCCTTACTATACATGGTCGTTTTAAAAAAAAATGCCTTGCTATGGATGGTCATTTTTTGAGAAAAAAAAGACCTCAGTATACATGGTCGTTTAAAAAAAAGGCCTTGCTATACATGGTCTGTTTTTTTGTTTTTTTTAAATGCTTTGTTATGGATGGTCATTTCTTTGAGAAAAAAAATGCCTTCGTATACATGGTCGTTTAAAAAAAAAAAAAAAAAAAAAAAAAAGAAAGCCTTGCTATGGATGGTCATTTTTTTGAAAAAAAAAAAAAAAAAGACCTTAGTATACATGGTCGTTTAAAAAAAAAAAAAAAAAAAAAAAAAAAAAAAAAAAAAAACCTTGCTATGGATGGTCATTTTTATGAGGAAAGAAAAAACACCTTAGTATACATGGTCGTTTAAAAAAAATGCCTTGCTATTCATGGTCTTTTTTTTTTTTAAATGCCTTGTTATGGATGGTCATTTCTTTGAGAAAAAAAAATGCCTTAGTATACATGGTGGTTTAAAAAAAAATGCCTTGCTATGGATGGTCATTTTTTTGAGAAAAAAAAAAAAACGCCTTAGTATACATGGTCGTTTTTAAAAAAAATAAAATAAATAAATAATTTGAAAAAAGATAGCCTTGCTATGGATGGTCATTTTTTGAGAAAAAAAAAAAAGACCTCAGTATACATGGTCGTTTAAAAAAAAATGCCTTGCTATACATGGTCTTTTTCTTTTTTTTTTAAATGCCTTGTTATGGTTGGTCATTTCTTTGAGAAAAAAAAATGCCTTAGTATACCTGGTCGTTTAAAAAAAAAATGCCTCGCTATACATGGTCTTTTTTTTTTTTTTTTTTTTAAATGTCTTGTTATGGATGGTCATTTTTTTTAGAACAAAAAAAACAAAAAACACCTTACCTCTACATGATTGTTTGAAAAAATGCCTTGTTATGGATGGTCATTTTTTTTAGAACAAAAAAAACAAAAAACACCTTACCTCTACATGATTGTTTGAAAAAATGCCTTGTTATGGATGGTCATTTTTTTGAGAAAAAAAACCCGCCTTATTATACATGGTCGTTTAAAAAAAAAAAAAAAATAAATAAAAAAAAAAAAAAAATAGCCTTGCTATGGATGGTCATTTTTTGAGAAAAAAAAAAGACCTCAGTATACATGGTCGTTTAAAAAATGCCTTGCTATACATGGTCTTTCTTTTTAAATGCCTTGTTATGGATGGTCATTTCTTTGAGAAAAAAAAATGCCTTAGTATACATGGTCGTTTAAAAAAAAAAAAAAGCCTTGTTATGGATGGTCATTTCTTTGAGGAAAAAAAAAACGCCTTAGTATACATGATCTTTTTTTTTTTAATTTTATTTAAATGTCTTGTTATGGATAGTCATTTTTTTTAGAACAAAAAAAAAAAAAAAACACCTTACCTCTACATGATTGTTTAAAAAAAATGCCTTGTTATGGATGGTCATTTTTTTTTAGGAAAAAACCCCGCCTTACTATACATGGTCGTTTTAAAAAAAAAAAAAAGCCTTGTTATGGATGGTCATTTTTTTGAGAAAAAAAACGTCTTAGTATACATGGTCGGTTTTTTTTTCAAAAAAAAAAAAAAAAAAAAAAAAAGAAAGCCTTGCTATGGATGGTCATTTTTTTGAGAAAAAAAAAAACGCCTTAGTATACATGGTCGTTTAAAAAAAAAAAAATCAAATAAATAAATAATAATAATAAAAAAAATAGCCTTGCTATGGATGGTCATTTTTTGAGAAAAAAAAGACCTCAGTATACATGGTCGTTTAAAAAAAAAATGCCTTGCTATACATGGTCTTTTTTTTTCTTTTTCTTTTTTAAATGCCTTGTTATGGATGGTCATTTCTTTGAGAAAAAAAAATGCCTTAGTATACATGGTCGTTTTCTAAAAAAATAAAATAAATAAATAATAATAATAAAAAAAATAGCCTTGCTATGGATGGTCATTTTTTGAAAAAAAAAAAAACGCCTTAGTATACATGGTCGTTTTCTAAAAAAATAAACTAAATAAATAATAATAATAAATAAAAAAAATAGCCTTGCCATGGATGGTCATTTTTTGAAAAAAAAAAAGACCTCAGTATACATGGTCGTTTAAAAAAAATGCCTTGCTATACATGGTCTTTTTTTTTTAGAAAAAAAACCCAAAACGCCTTAGTACACATGGTCATTTAAAAAATAAAATAAAATAAATAAATACAA
>NC_135421.1:16318714-16348714 GCF_051991245.1 Festucalex cinctus
GGATGGTCATTTTTTTTAGAACAAAAAAAAAAACACCTTACCTCTACATGATTGTTTAAAAAAAAATGCCTTGTTATGAATGGTCATTTTTTTAGGAAAAAAACCCGCCTTACTATACATGGTCGTTTTAAAAAAAAATGCCTTGTTATGGATGGTCATTTTTTTGAGAAAAAAACCCCGCCTTATTATACATGGTCGTTTTTAAAAAAAATAAAATAAATAAATACAAAAAAAAAAAGTATAGCCTTGCTATGGATGGTCATTTTTTGAGAAAAAAAAGAAAAGACCTCAGTATACATGGTCGTTTAAAAAAAAATGCCTTGCTATACATGGTCTTTTTTTTTATTTTTTTAAATGCCTTGTTATGGATGGTCATTTCTTTGAGAAAAAAAAATGCAGAAGACCTCAGTATACATGGTCGTTTAAAAAAAAAAAGGCCTTGCTATACATGGTATTTTTTTTTTTTAAAGCCTTGCTATGGATGGTCATTTTTATGAGGGAAAAAAACACCTTAGTATACATCCATCCATTTTCTTGACCGCTTATTCCTCACAAGGGCCGCGGGGATTCTTCTAAGGGTTGCGGGAGCTGCTGGCGCCTATCTCAGCTGACTCTGGGCAGTAGGCGGGGGACACCCTGGACTGGTTGCCAGCCAATCGCAGGGCACACAGAGACGAACTTAGTATACATGGTTGTTTAAAAAAACAAAATGGCTTTCTATACATGGTCTTTTTTTTTTTTTTTTAAATGCCTTGTTATGGATGGTCATTTTTTTTTAGAACAAAAAAAAACAAACACCTTAACTCTACATGAATGTCTTGTTATGGATGGTCATTTTTTTGAGGAAAAAAACCCGCCTTAGTATATACATGGTCGTTTTTTTTCAAAAAAAAGAAAAGAAAAAAAAAAAAAGAAAGCCTTGCTATGGATGGTCATTTTTTTGAGAAAAAAAAAACGCCTTATTATACATGGTCGTTTTTAAAAAAAACTAAAATAAATAAATACAAAAAAAAAATAGCCTTGCTATGGATGGTCATTTTTTGAGAAAAAAAAAAGACCTCAGTATACATGGTCGTTTAAAAAAAATGCCTTGCTATACATGGTCTTTTTTTTTTGAGAAAAAAAAAACAAAACGCCTTAGTACACATGGTCGTTTTTTTTTCAAAAAAAAGGAAAAAAAAAAAAAAAAAAGAAAGCCTGGCTATGGATGGTCATTTTTTTTGAGAAAAAAAAAAAGCCTTATTATACATGTACATGGTCGTTTTTAAAAAATAAATAAATAAATAAATACAAAAAAAATAAATAGCCTTGCTATGGATGGTCATTTTTTTAGAAAAAAAAAAAGCCTTATTATACATGGTCGTTTTTAAAAAATAAATAAATAAATAAATAAATACAAAAAATAAATAAATAGCCTTGCTATGGATGGTCATTTTTTGAAAAAAAAAAGACCTCAGTATACATGGTTGTTTAAAAAAAATGCCTTGCTATACATGGTCTTTTTTTTTTTTTTTTTTTAAATGCCTTGTTATGGATGGTCATTTCTTTGAGAAAAAACAAACAAAAAACACCTTTAGTATATGTGGTAGTTGTAAAAAAAAAAAGAAAAAAAAAAGAAAAAAAAAAGCCTTGCTATGGATGGCCATTTTTTGAGAAAAAAAAAAAGACCTCCGTATACATGGTCGTTAAAAAAAAATGCCTTGCTATACATGGTCTTTTTTTTTTTTTTTTTTTTAAATGCCTTGTTATGGATGGTCATTTCTTTGAGAAAAAAAAAACGCCTTAGTACACATGGTCGTGTTTTTCAAAAAAAAGGAAAAAAGAAAAAGAAAAAGAAAGCCTTGCTATGGATGGTCATTTTTTTTGAAAAAAAAAAAAACGCCTTAGTATACATGGTCGTTTTTAAAAAAAATAAAATAAATAAATAATTTTAAAAAAATTAGCCTTGCTATGGATGGTCATTTTTTGAGAAAAAAAACAGACCTCGGTATACATGGTCGTTTAAAAAAAATGCCTTGCTATACATGGTCTTTTTTTTTTTTTTTTAATGCCTTGTTATGGATGGTTATTTCTTTGAGAAAAAAAATGCCTTGTATACATGGTCGTTTAAAAAAAAAAAAAAAAAAGCCTTGCTATGGATGGCCATTTTTTTTTAGAAAAAACAAACAAAAAACACCTTTAGTATATGTGGTAGTTGTAAAAAAAAAAAAGAAAAAAAAAAGAAAAGAAAAAAAGAAAAAAAAAAGCCTTGCTATGGATGGCCATTTTTTTTTAGAAAAAAACAAACAAAAAACACCTTAGTATATGTGGTAGTTGTAAAAAAAAAAAAGAAACAAAAAAGAAAAAAAAAAAAGAAAAAAAAAAAGCCTTGCTATGGATGGTCATTTTTTTGAGAAAAAAACCCCGCCTTACTATACATGGTCGTTTTTTTTTTTAACACCTGACTACATATGGTTGTTTAAAAAAAATGAAAACACCTTACTATACATGATCGTTTAAAAAAAAAAAAAAAAAAAAAAAAAGCCTTGTCATGGATGGTCATTTTTTTGAGAAAAAAAACCCCCCGCCTTACTATACGTGGTCGTTTAAAAAAAAAAAAGCCTTGTTATGGATGGTCATTTCTTTGAGAAAAAAAAAAGACCTTAGAATACATGGTCGTTTAAAAAAAGAATGCCTTGCTATACATGGTCTTTAAAAAAAAAAGCCTTGTTATGGATGGTCATTTTTTTTAGAAAAAAAAAAACCCCGCCTTACTATACGTGGTCGTTTAAAAAAAAAAAAGCCTTGTTATGGATGGTCATTTTTTTGAGAAAAAACCCCCAAAACGCCTTACTATACGTGGTCGTTTAAAAAAAAATGCCTTGCTTTTTATGGTCTTTTTTTTTTTTTAGAGAGAAAAAAAAACACCTTACCTCTCTACATGATCGTAAAAAAAAAAAGCCTTGTTATGGATGGTCATTTCTTTGAGAAAAAAAAAAAACGCCCTAGTATACATGGTCGTTTAAAAAAAAAAAAAGCCTTGTTATGGATGGTCATTTTTTTGGAGAAAAAAAAAACGCCTTACTATACATGGTTGTTTAGAAAAAAATTGCTATGGATGGTAATTTTTTTTTAGAAAAAAAAAACACCTTACCTATAAATGGTCTTTTTTTTAACACCTTACTATATATGGTTGTTTAAAAAAAAAATAAAGAATGCCTGGTCGTTTAAAAACAAATGCCTTGCTATATGGATGGTCACTTTTTTGAGAAAAAAAATGCTTACTATAAGAGGTCGTTTAAAAAAAATGCCTTGCTATGGATGGTCATTTCTTTGAGAAAAAAAAAAAAAACGCCCTAGTATACATGGTCGTTTAAAAAAAAAAAAAACCCTTGTTATGGATGGTCATTTTTTTGGAGAAAAAAAAACGCCTTACTATACATGGTTGTTTAGAAAAAAATTGTTATGGATGGTAATTTTTTTTTAGAAAAAAAAAACACCTGACCTATAAATGGTCTTTTTTTTAACACCTTACTATATATGGTTGCTTAAAAAAAAAAAAAATGCCTGGTCGTTTAAAAACAAATGCCTTGCTATATGGATGGTCACTTTTTTGAGAAAAAAAATGCTTACTATAAGTGGTCGTTTAAAAAAAACGCCTTGCTATGGATGGTAATTTTTTTGAGAAAGAAAAAAAAAAAAAAAAAAAAAGATCATTTACGAAAAAAAAAAAAAAATCAGTCTTACTATGGTTTAAGGCTGACTTGAATTTGAGACGGTCAATTGTCATGGCTGCATTGCGAATGTGAAGGACATGCGGGATGCGTCAAATCTGTTGGCCCTCTGGGGGGGCCACTGCTGGCTAAGGGGCCCCAAGCAATTTCCTGCCTTGCCTAATGGCAAACTACGCCTCTGTGCATACGAGCTTGCAACGTTTCGTCTGCAGTGGCATTTTCGTTTTGGCGTTCGTATCAATCAGACTGATTGCTTTTAGACTAGTGTGGCCATGCAACAGACTTAAAGGCCTTTCAACAAATCTCTTCTCTTTATGTTGTCACAAACCAAAGCCTGCCACCAAAGTCCGGCTGCATAACTTTTTCAGTTGGGGCCCCCCGTGGGATCACAACATGGACAGGTGCAGACATTTGAGAGTCTCCAGTACGATAAGCGGATCATCCAGCTTCCTTGGGAGATCCTCCGCAAGGAGCTTTGCGCTGACCTATTATAACCATCTCTCAGCGCCAAGTTTATTATTATACTTCCATTCAATTCATCTTTTGGGGTGTCCCAATGTGCCACAAACACACTGGTGAGTGCTGAGATTTTTTTTTTTTTTTTTCTGAGTATAACCTAGCTAAAGTTGATTACTAGTGTTATATGGCATATAAAATAAAAGATAGCCTGCAACCAACACATGAAAAAGCAAACAAAAATATGCTTTTCCACGTTTGGAATGATCGCTTTTTAAATGTACACATGATGATTTGTGTTATTGCGCCAAGACTTGCTGTCTGTTTGGATTCGTTGCAGGACAGATAAGGAGTCCACAAAATAATATGCAACACATTATGATGTCATATAGTAACATTTATCAGCACTCCAATAAAACAGCTCCAGATTTGAATGAAACACTCCAGATGGTGACATATCATCACATGGGGGGACATACTGGGACCGACATTCTACCCCGGGAATATTTGTTGAAGGGGTTTAGGGGGTGGGTGTGGATGGTTACCGACATGAAACCATGAATCCTATTCAGGGTCTTGCCAACCTATTTGTCACCATTGTTGGGAGCGGGTGGGGTGAGTAACGGCCCTGATGCGCAACCATTTTTGACCCCTGATCAACAAGTATGCACATGAAATTTCTTCATGACAAAAGCCAATTCTAATATATTAGAATATTTATTTTTTGGAGAACTAGACTAAGCGCAATTTCTGGAGAAATTGCGTGGGAATGCTGAAAGCTGAATGCTAATGGGGACACATGCGTTTAATCATTTCAGTGATGTTATAATACATTTCCTGATATCATAGTCAGTTGGTTAGCATGTAATCACTTAGCATAATTGCCATGGATACATTTGCAATGTACAGTTAGAGGTGGGATTTGAACCCGTGACCTCCTGCTTACTGGGCAAAAACACCAACTGCGCCACTGAGCAGTATCAGAAAGCTGGTAACGATGATCAGTTGTACGTATGGAAGTGGGCGTGGAAAGTGGGACTTAGAAAAAGTTCAGTGTCAGTCCCATTGAAAATGAATGAGGAAAAGTTTATATTTAACGATGCATTGTGAGCATACTGTAAGCAATGGGAAATCAGAGGATATATACTAGGGATGCAATAATATCCAAACATCACGATACGATATCACGATATGAAGGTCACGATACGATAATTATCACGATATGGGGTCGTTGGTGATATTTAAAAAAAGATCACAATATTGTAAAAAAGAGAGCTCATACAAAAAAAAAAAAAAAAAAAAAAAAAAAAAATATTGTGATTTTGTACATAACAGTAATGCATATAAACTACCTACAATCTCTAATATTGAGGCACTTACTTGGTAATGCAAGCACACATTGATCGCTTCACAAGCAAATTAGGTTCACCTTCATCTGACAATTAGCATAGATTTTAAACATAGAAGGCCAAAACATCCCTAATGAAAATTGAATTGCACTAATAAACGAGGCACTAGAGGGTTGCTAGAACTGCACAAATGGGAATCAACCTGACTTTTTTTCCACAAATGTGTTCCTTTTCAATATTGTGAACATGACAACGACGTTATTGTGGCATTTTTAATATCGCAATATCACGATATTGCCCTTATCGTGACATCCCTAATATATCCCCAAGATGACATGAATTTTTGAAGCAAGTGGAAATTTGAATGGTGTAAATCTTTCTTTTTCTTGAAATATGACTTTTATTTTCTTGGCATTAAATTATGTCTTCATTCTCCAAATACTTTTGAATTTGTTATGGCATTTGTTTCTCAGAAATGGACATTTTTTTTATTACTATATTATTCCTACACTATTTAGTGTTAGACATGTTATGTTTCATTGGCGTTGGAATTATGAGGGGTCGTTGGAAAAACCTTCCTGGACCCAAGACGATAACGAACCTGCAAGGAATGTAGTCACCATAAATATAAAATATGACAAACACAAACAGGGAGATATTCTCATTTCACCATGTCCTCCCCTGCTTTGGAAAGAAATCATCTGTGTCAGCAACTTTTTTTTTTGTTTTGGTTTTCGTGTCTGTGAAATCGTTTTTTGCTCTCACGTCCAGCTCGAGGAGCTTCCAGGAAGCAGCAAATTCCCCTCAGACGCGGCGGAGCTGCTGGGGAAGTTTGATGACAAGCGTGTCGTAGGAACGCAAAGTCGGAAGAGTTTCTCCTTGACCAAGAACATGTATTATTGCAACACACGTGGGTCTGCAAGGCCTCAAGTGCATAAATCGATGACACGACATCCCTTTGAAGTGGAGAGTTTTTGGAAAATTGACTTTCTCAGTTTGTATACAAATAGTTTGTATACAAAACTATCACGTGCAAAGCAACGAACACACACACAAGCAAGTCTTTTTTTTTTTCCACTTAATCGTCTTTCAAAGTTGTCTGCCAGTGAGTCGTTTTGAAATTCCATCTCACTCTTACGTAACTTACAAATGCGGCGTCGGTCCATGCAGGCAGAAGGGGATTCACAGGATGCTGTTGTCGTACAGCCATCTGACAATGAGGACGACGTTGAATAGGTGGGCGTGGCTGACTGGCAGAAGTGGGCGTGGCTAGCTGCAAGCGACAGATTGTAATAGCTCTGGCTGATGAAGTCCTGCCACCATAAGTGAAAAGAAAAAAAAAAGTACAATTGGTTCTGCTAGTCCATCTTTTGGGTGCATGTTGACCATGTTTGACCAAACGTCCTTTTGAGTCCGATCTGTCGTATTTGCGTCCATGGAAACGGACTCGCCGAGGACCGTGCCCTCTTGGACTTGACACCGCAGGGTTTTGGGATTGAGCCTCCCTCTAAATCTGGAACCTGCTGCACGTCGCAACCGTTCAACTTGACACCAGCAAAACTGTATGATGATGACAACCGGACTTGAATCTGTGCTCAACTAAACCTAGTTTAAATCCCTAACTTGAAACCTTAATTTGATTCCTAAATCAAATGAAAAACCTAATTCGAAAACCTAATTTAAAACCAAAAGTCAAATCCTAACCTTGATTTAAAACCCAAATTTGACACCTTACTTAGAAATCCGAACCCTAATTTGAAGCCTTAACCCTCGTTTGAAACCCTGATTCAAAACCTAAGTCAAGTTTGAAACTCTAGCTATAGCTTCAAATTTAAATTTGAAACCCTAACACTATCGTGAAAAAGCCCTAATTTGAAACCTAAATTGACTTTAAACCGTACTTTGAAACCCTAATACCAGTTTGAAATCTGAAAACATAATCTAACCCTAATTTGGAGCACCAACTGTAGTTTGAATCCTGAATTTGAAACCCTACTTTGAAACTATAACCCTCGTTTAAAAACCTTAATTAAAACTTAATTTGAAAGCCTAACCTATCTTGAAAGCCCTAATTTGAAACCTAAATCGACTTTAAATCATACTTTGAAACCATAACACCAGTTTGAAATCCTGCTTCGAAACCATAATCTAAGTTTAAAACCCTAATTTAAAACCCCAACCGTAGTTTGAATCCTGAATTTGAAACCCTACTTTAAAACTATAACCTTAGTTTAAAAACCTTAATTAAATCTTCATTTGAAACCCTAACCCTATTGTAAAAGCCCTAATTTGAAACCTAAATGGACTTTAAACCGTACTTTGAAACCCTAACACCAATTTGAAATCCTGCTTCGAAACCATAATCCAAGTTTAAAACCCCAACCGTAGTTTGAATCCTGAATTTGAAACCCCACTTTGATGCTATAAGTCACACATGATCTTGTCACGTGACTGTTTTCTCTTGTTCAATCTTTTTAATCAAACTTCACGCAAGGTGTGACGAATCCTCTCACCTTCAAAATTTCCACCCACCACCATCGAACCCGGTGAAGCCGCATGGGCGCTTCGGGACAACCTGAAGTCATGAAAACATTTCCCCCAAGGTCGCGAGTGTCATTCATCAAGTGCTGGCGGAAAGTCGACGAAGGCATTTCAAGTGGGCTCGCTCGAAGAGGAAGACGCGGCCTGTTTATGGAGCCGAGCAGTCGGGCCGGGCCGCCTGATCGGGGAGACCAAACGGCGAGTCCGACCTCCGCTATCACTCAAGGAAACGTCTGGCCGGCTGGCCGATGACTGAGAGGGTGTCCGCGAGCGCTTTGACGTCTTCCTGCAATTGTCGTGGACGTTTTCAACATTTGCTCAAACGTAACACAAAGCACAGCACATTTAGAAGACAAACACATTAGGAAAGGACAACATTCGCCGAGAAGGTTCCTGACGTCGGTTTAGTCGAAAACCGCCGGAGTCGTGAGAACAACTTAGAGTCTTTGAGCCGTTTTCACCTATTATTAAGAGGCTATGTCAATATTTATTGTGTTCGTCTTGGAATGTTAAACATTCTAGGTCAAATTGATCCATACTATAAAAATTATTAGCGTTATTTTGCTATGAAATTGCTCACTGACATTTTCAATTAAAATGTTACATGTTTATCAGAATGCTTTTAGAACAGTAAACTAGTGATAGACCGATATGTTTTTTTCACGGCCGATACGATACAGATTATGAGTGGTCAAGGAGGCCGATAACCGATATTTCAAGCCGATAATCATTTGCAGTAAAATAGAAAAAAAAACAAAAAAACTTTTTCTTTTAAACTTTATTGACATATTTGTTTAAAAAAAATGACAAAAATTGCAGTGAGCTTACAGGGTCATTCGCATGTGTTAAGCTAATTAAAATAAATAAATAAATAAAATAAAAAATTAAAAAACAAGTAAATAGATCCTGAAAGATTTCTCCCGTAAATAAAGTTTTCTAAAATTGTAACATAATTTCTTGATTTCTTTCTTTTTTTTTTTTTTAATAAAAGTGTAGGGAGTTCCTATTTGTTATAGTGGATAGCTCATTTGGGGCTTTTGTTAGGGTTCGTGAAACGTTTCAAAAGATCTTTGCAGTGAAAAATTGTCCGAATACGCTCCAAATACGTTAACGGCAAGTAAAAACTGTCTGCGAACATTTTACAATTCCTGATGAGAACCCCAAATTCACTACGTTTGCAAGTATTCACCGCTCAGTGAGATTACCAGCTTTATCGGCCTTCAGATTCAAAAAATGGCTGATGCCAATAATCGGCCCGGCCGATAATCGGTCTATCCCTACAGTAAACATACCCTGGGCCAAATTGACCCTTTTTAACATTCAAAACTCCAAATTAGTAGGGTTTTTTGCGACAAAACTTCACAATTAAAATGTTTTAATTTGACATACTTTTCAAACCCATAAATTGAAACCCTAAAATGAGTTTAAACCCCTAATTTGAAACCCTACTTTTATACACTACCCATACTTTAGAGCCCTAATTTTATAGCTCAAACCTTGTTCAATGAAAACCCAAATATGAAACCCTAACCCTAATTGGAAATGTAATTACTCACCCCAACACTAGTTTAAAACCATCATTTGAAACCCCAACCTGTTTGAAACCCTACTTTAAAACACCGACCCTACTTTAAAACCCTTGGAACTCTCCTTCAAACTTCCTGTGTAGGATTCTCTCCACAAAGTTGATTTAAAAAAAAAAAAATGGAAAAGCCGTCTATATTCCAATAAGTGCTCTGAATGGGAAGCTTTGCTCTAAGTCGAGGACGTATACAGTTGCTTGCTCTAAAAATAGATGCCGATGCCGAACTCTTTTGTCCTGTGAGTTTCCAACACGGCGGCACAGATGAGTCATCACAACAATGAGTCACATGACCTCTGAGCCTACTTCAAGTGACTGTCAACTCACAGGAAAAAAATAAAACTTGCTTTCACAACACTGGATGGATTATATAAAAAGACACAAAAAGCAGCACAGCCGCCTACGGATGAAGTCTTCATCCGTAGGTCGATGTCAGGGATAACCCGTTCGACAGTCACCATGACATCATTTGCTTTACTTAACTAGCGTATATGTCTATATCGCTCCCAGCTGTTTTACTGGATTTGGACTGATTTTGCAAGGTCCACACCTTGTGTTCTATTGCTATAGAAATACGGAACCTACCAAAAGAAAGATTAGAGTCTCTTCTTTCATCAGGAGAAAAAAAAAAAAAGTTTTTTTTTCTGTTTCCATTTTGCAGCAATTAGCATTAGAATATAGCTAAGTTTCATCATTATTCACAAACCTGTTGAAAACGCTGGCAAAAAGAGCTTGTTGCAACATGGAGCTGGTTGATCTCTTATACTCTGCTGCCACCTGCTGGCCGTTTTTTGCAATAACTAGTATCATAGCTTTAAACAACCTCTTCATGTCTGAAGCTTTATTATAGCCTCCTGTATGCTCTTCCATTAAATAAATAAATAAATAAATAAACATACGTTTTTAATACTTTGTACTTCACTCCCAAAAACGTATTTATATGTGTTTGGGTTGAAATGAGTTAAGACGGATTATGGCAAATCATTCCCTACTCCAGTGTTGTGTTTTTCTTATGACCGATTTACTGACTGATGTTTTATTAATTTATTCGGGATGTAACGATAACGGCATTATCGTGATGTCGCGATATTAAAACTGCCACATTATATCGTCGTCGTCATGTCACGATATTAAAAGCAGCACATGTTAAAAAAAGCTGGGTTGATTTCAATTTCTGCAGTTCTAGCACCCTCTGGTGGCTAGTTTTTTAGTGCATTTAATTTTTACAAGGCATGTTTTGGCCCTTTTCTGTTTCAAATCCACGCGAGTGGTCAGATGAAGGGGAACATAATTTGCTTGTGAATAGAGTCAATATGAGGAGGAACTCAATATGTGCTTGCATAAGCAAGAAAGTGTCTCAATATATATATATATTATATTTATATACTTTCAGATATATTTATATTTTTACAATATTTTTAATTGCTTTCATGTACCAAAGCACAATAATGTGTTCTTCTTCTTTAGTATGAGCTCTTTTTTATTGTATTTTATTTTTTTTGCAATATTGTGACATTTTTTTTGTATCGCCAACCTCCCCACAATATCGTGATCATTATCGTATCGTGATAATATCATATCGTGATGTTTGGATATCGTTATATCTCGATAATTTATATGAGATTCTCTAAGAAAACCGAAAGTTGCATCATAAAAGATGACAAAATAATTTGACTCATTAATGCTACACTATCCTTCTGGTCTAAAAATAGATGCATTTATTTAAAAATACATGTGCAATATTCTAAACTTTTATTCACAGAGGGGCGACTTCTGAAACCAGTTTTCAGTATCAGGCCCAGGATTATTTGAAGGTATCAATACCGTATTGGTCTAAAATACTGTACCTAACTCTTTTTGACAGCACTCATTCCGTGCAATGTTTTAAGCCACTCAGTCCATCATCCTCTTCTCCATCTACAGAAAAACAAAAAACAAACAAACAATGAGCTACAGCTGTGCCCGAAGACGCTCATCTGGAGTTGAAGCGTCATCAGATTACGCTTGAAAGAGATGAAAAGGGAATCTCTTGAAACTGAAACTATAATGCCATGAATTGGCCGATGGTCCAAAAACAAGAAGGAGCAAAAAAAAAAGTTACATCTGGAACCGGATCCCCCCCCCCCCCCCCTCCTCCATAAAATGTAATCAAGTCTACCAAATTTCATCGGCTATCTCGCGTTGCAGGCACACAAACAAGACGTGGTGCTAACTGCTGATGGGAGCGATCAGCAGCGTGGCCGCGCCTCGTAAAACGTCGAGCCCGCAGGCTCCTTGCTACAAGCGCCGGCTTATTACTCACTCATGTCACGTCTCTTATTAAAAAGAACATTTTGTCATGATTAATACATTTGTTGTTGTGACCAGCTACAGTCACGGCAGCATTGTGCAAGCAAACTCGCTTCCGCAACCGACAATAAATCATCATTGCTCCCTTATGTTTTCAAATAATAAAATTGTTGTACGTGTATTGCAATGTGTTTCCCGTGTAGTACTCGCTTATGTTACGTCGTCACAAACTGAAACAGCCTGACAAGCTAAACGTAAACATCTTTGGCAACAAAGCGTAGGAGGTTCAAGGTCTGAATTGCATCATGGTGGCACAACCTGGTTGCTCAGGAGACAAGAATTTGTTTATTTGTATATTAATTAGCTAATTTTCACTCATTTGACTTATCCAATCGTAATTTGACCAATGGAACGTTTACCTTGAAGATTCAGGAGCCTACGGAAGAATGGAACTGCCAAAGTTCAGTAAACTTTTTTTGACTGGTGAGTACGTTTGAACATATTTAAATACGTTTGAATGAAATCAAAAATATGTTCAAACATACTCGCAAATACATTCAAACGTACTTGTAGGCTAAAAGCTACGACAAAAATGCCAAGCCTAAATCATGCACTGCAGATATCATATGAAATCGAAAAGTTATGAAATAATGTTTACCAGTTATTGAATTTTTGAACATCGTTGTCATGTGGGCCAAATGCTTTCAAAAGTTTGTTTTTGGGTTTTTTTTGTCACTCAGTGATACCAGTAATAGTCTGTGGCATTTTGGGAAAATATGCTATGATTGTAGCATTGAGCTAACAAGTATGTTTGAACGTTTTTGCAAGTACATTCGAATGGACTTGCAAATGTGTTCGAATGTATTTCCACTCATCTGTCTTCCATATATGCAAACATACCATCTACACATGAACTTTGTGAAGCATATTTTTACACATTCTTGCAAAACCGTATGATGCTTGGACGTATGATTTTGATATGATTTGATCAATTACGTTAACCCACCACATTTTCATTTTGAAAATCAAAATTTGTACTTACATTTGTGAAGTACTCATGAATATGATTGAAAGATGACAAAAGGTATCAGAAAAATTGCATTGTCTTCTTATGATTGCAAAAATACACGATTTATTTATGATTATAAATTTAACAAACATGGTTGAAACTGGACTTAATAAAAACGGGATGAAATTGACTATCCATCCATCCATTTTCTTGACCGCTTATTCCTCACAAGGGTCGCGGGGGGTGCTGGAGCCTATCTCAGCTGGCTTTGGCCAGTAGGCGGGGTACACTCTGGACTGGTCGCCAGCCAATCCCAGGGCACACAGAGACGAACAACCATCCACACCCAAAAGCACACCTAGGGACAATTCGGAGCGCCCAATTAACCTGCCATGCTTGTCTTTGGAATGTGGGAGGAGACCGGAGTACCCGGAGAAGACCCACACAGGCATGGGGAGAACATGCAAACTCCACCCAGGAAGGCCGGAGCCTAGACTCGAACCAGAGTCCTCAGAACTGGGAGGCGGACATGCTAACCAGTCCCTAAATTGACTAACTATGAATAAAATTAGGGATGTTCGACACCACTTTTTTTCAGACCGATACCGATACTCAGTACTCACTGATACCGATACCAGTTGTACATTTTGACAAATAAAAAAAAAAAAATCACGAAAAGATATTTTTAAACAAATACATTTCCTTTAATTTTGACAAAAAAAACAGCACAATCACTCTTCAATAGTCTTAACGCTCAAAATAAAACATGCAACAAAAATGCTCTTTTAGTTTAAGATTCACAATTTTGAAGTATTTCCAGACCGGTAAAGTTTTGGTGAAAAACTGCTGCAAGCTAGCACCAGTTACAGGCAAGGAGTACTCATGTAACGTCTTCCCCCTCTGCGATTGGTCGCTTGTACTCGTCTGCGTCACGAGTACTCGAGTACTTGAAAAAAGGCTGGTATCGGCCCGATACCGATACCTGATATCGGTACTCGCCCACCCCTAATTAAAATCTAACAAACGTGATTGAAACTGGACTAAAAACTAAGACTAAATTTAAAAATGGCTGATAAAATGACCACTACCGTCGTGGTCCTTTCGTCTGTGCCGATCCAAGTGCATCGCGCCTGCCTCGTCGAAAAGGTGACCTCAGCTGTGCAAATAAAAGGAAGCACTTTCCATGCCGGATTAATGTGTTTGTGCTTTGCCACCTGTATGCGCAGAGATAAGGGTCAGGCTTCGGTAACATCCGCCGATGTCGGCTCACACGCTTGCTCGAAAGTGAATCGGTGATGAAAACCGCTAAAAACAAATACACGTCAAGAAAATAATCTGATTGGCAATTTGAATGTCAAATGGCGAAACGGCCCGATGGCTGTGTGAAATAAGGCGAAAGCGCTAATTGGGAGCCTGGGATGCAAAGCGTGTACGTTCAAACAGGACGGGAAATGTTGAAATGTCATCTTAATTGAGGCAAATCATCTTGGTTGGGGTTGCAGCGAGGTCAGGAAGACGACGGGGGCTATCTTTAGCGCTCGGTAATGAAATAGCGGATCGGTCTTGGCCGCCTGGCGAGGACGTTGAATGCAAGTCTGAGGCTCCAGGAAGTGTTTGCCGGAAATTTCAAAAACAAACTTGGACTGTGTGTGCAGTGCAAAGGCACACGTGTGTTTTTAATTGCTTCTACATGACGAGGGGAAGACGACTGAGGTATTTGAGGTTTTGAAACGCAATATATGCCGGTCACTTGTTGCATATTGAAGAGAGATGATTTGTATTTGTAACACAGAAGTGCTCAACACATTTTCACGTTTAACTCATTCACTCCCAGCTATTTTCACTGAAGCAACTGGCCCACAGAATATTGTGTTCTATTGCGACAAAAACATGGAACCTACCAAAAGAAAGTCTCTTCTTTCATCAGTTAAAAAAAAAAAAAAAAGAAGCATACAGTGGTTCTGGAAGAAAATTCTTAAGTAGAAAATTTTGTAAGTAGAGACGCATTTTCCATGTAAATGCCCTAATCCGTTCCAAGCCTCCCAAAATTCAGACATAAATGTTTTATAAAGCATAAAAATGCATCAAAACATATAACAAATACATGTTACAATTACATTATTGCACAATAAATGAGAGTTGTGCGTAATGTAAAAAACAAAGAATAGAGTAAAGAATAAAAATGATGGTCATTTACCTTTTTAACTGCTGTCCTTGTTTTTTGTCCTCTTTGGTTCATGTTCTCTCTCAGAAGTGTTTTTTTGCCTGGTGTTTTGTTAAGAACTGATCCAAGGATGTTTGCTTTTTGCTTTTTTTTTTTTTTTAAACAATGTTTCGAAAATGTCCAAGGCAAACATCATCTTAGTGAGCAAGCGCTGGGCGATTCTTTTAAACAAATTCCGAAATGTCTCGGAAACTTCCGGTATGGCGAGGCATCTTTTTTCCAAAAAAGGCCCGTCTCGTCGCAATTAAAAACTTACTGTGCCTTCATCAATCGCCAATTGTTTGAATTTTTGCACAAATTCGTCGGCCGTTAGTTCATACATTTACGAAAAACGTAAAATCGGAACACCTCGTGGGCCGCGGGATGAATGATGAGGACGCTGTATAGACACCGATCTAGTATACGCTCATAGATACCTATGTTGCATTCAGTAATGTATTTTTACCTTTCGTATCTAGAAATTTCTTTCGGAACAAGAGGCAATATTTTGAGGCGTTTCGTAACTCGAAAATTTCGTATGAAGAGACGTTCGTAAGTAGAGGTTCCACTGTATTTGTATCTGTATCTTTATTTGTATCTGTTTCCGTTTTGCAACAATTAGCATTAGAATATAGCTGAATAATGATGAAACTTCATTATTTACGAACCTGTTGAAAACACTGGCAAAAAGAGCTTGTTGCAACATGACCCTGGCTGCCACCTGGCTGGGCACTACTTTTCTGTTCATTCGTATTACTGCTCGTCGCCCTGTAGGCAGCTAATCGACGCACTGCAGCCAGCTGATCCGTCCGCCTTCGAAAAGACAAACAACTTCTAGTTTAGTGCGCGTCTATCAGCTGCATGCGATGCGCCGCGCAGTGATACGAACAAACAGAAAAGTAGTACAGGCGGTAATGGCGTCTGACTTTTTTTCAGAAAAGGAGTATTGTGATGCAAATGTATCACTCTTTTGAACACAAATTGTTTTTAGAAGAGAAACGCTTTATTTCCGAGACCCCAGCCAGCTTGCTGGACTATTTTCCTCTCGTCCAACACCGGACCAGAACTCGTGTCACAGAGAAATTGATGAAATTGAGATTCATGTTAAAAAAAAACAAACGATCCCTTTAATGTCAGCTTTGCCAGCTCATAACTGCAACCAGCAAGTTTTCTTCAACAAAATGCAACAAGATTAAAAACCAGCAATGTTTTCAATTTCACCTGCTAAGTTAGAAATGGCCGCACGTTCTCAGTCGAATCGCTGCAGGGAAGGAAATGATCGAGCAAGATAATAAAAAGCAAACAAACCGAAAGTGCATACTTTTATTTGTACTACCCCCCCTCTAATTCCTGCAACATTTGCTTCCCCCGAGGACGAGGCGTGATGTGTGTTCTTGGCCCGGCCGCGCGTTTCACAAGCCCATTCCTCTCTCCTGTCTGTTTTCATCATCAACACCTGGTGCACAAATGCTGGCGCTTATGTAACGCTGTTGGCCAACGGTCGGCGGTCATAAAGCATGTCAGCCTATTGACCGGCCCACTCAGCCTTCCCGTCCATGCGCGGGAAAAGAAATAATTATACATTATTATACATAACAGGCACATTCATGCGCTTTGCCTAATAAATAAACAGAAACAGGCTGACTTTTTATTGGGACTGCATCAACCATTGTTATCATCAGATCGGGGGGGAAAAAAATGTGTTTTGCCCTCTAGTTGGAACCAAACTATTTTGCCATTATGATTGATCTTGACCATTATATAATGTGAAGTTATATTTATTTGTTTAGTTATATTATGTGAAGATTGATCTTGATATCCTGGTTTAACTGGATCAGGCCTGATTGTTTTGTCTTATTCTTACGCAGGTCCTTTTTTTTTTTTGGCCATGTGTATGTCAATCTCACAGTTACCGTAGTGATTCATTCGATAAAGCAGTTAAAAATGAATTTAACTGTTAAATTCTTACCTATTTACATTCTCGTCCGCATCTAATCGTTAGCAGGCTTGTTTCCGTCATACCGGTACTACAACTACTATTTGCCGCTTCAGTGGCTAAGAATCATGGGAAATGTAGCTGAGCTTTTCTGGCAGCATATTTCCAATGTTACAATGCGGGAACCGGCGCGAGGTTAGCAGCACAGCTAGCTTCCAATAGGTCCTTCCAGCTAACGTCACTGCTTAGCTCCCGCTAACAATAACAAATGAATGTAGAGCGCTTGATGTTCGGCGAGCGTTTTCATTAAAAAGTGGGAAATATGTCAAGTGTCACAAAAAACGTCCCGAATAGGACACTACATGACTGCGACTCATTCCAATGATTCACAGCCGTTTGGAGTCGTTCGATACAAAAAAATGGAATTGGTTGGAGGGCAAAGTGGAAGAGGAAGCTTAAGGTAGCCTACGTTGCTTTTGGTCGAAACAGTAATCGAAACATCGATCACTACTTTCATGGTATAAATTGTCATTCATTAAATCATTTGTTTCCATATATACTCATCTTGCTGTATATATCGAAGTCTTCAAGCTATCTTAGCTTGCTAGCTGCTAACAAACAGACCACACATATACAACACATTCCTCAGCAGAGATTAAGCCCGAGTTAAAGTGTTAAATTGTTAACTTTTTGTTCAAACTTACTTGAATACTTATGCAAAAAAGTATGAATGTATGTTTCACTAAAGACACATTCATCACGTCTGCCTGGAATGTACAATCAGAGGTTAATGTTATGACCCACTGTATATGAAAGAGAGAAAAACCACCTGATATCAAATGATCTGAGCATTTCCTCGTACTTTTTGTGGGTGCCAAGCAGTTGCGTCGTAGGTTCACGGTAGCCACCGTGCTCGTCTTTCACTCCTCACTGTCTTCCGCCTGGTTTAGAATCACTGCCGACAGCCGAAAGAATGATCTCATCTCTCTTTGAGCCATTAGAACATCCGTCAGCCATGCACAAGTTCACCATAGCATTGGTCGCTGATTTATCAACTGCTTGACCAATTTTATTACTGATTGTTTTCTAATTCACTCGCACTGACCCCCTGCCCTCCACCGCAATGGCCGCACTTCACACTAGAAAGGTCTATAGCAGCCAAGCAAAAGAAGTGCATTGATATGTTTAGCACTGTTGAACTGTCAACAAAGATAGCATTTAGCATTAGCTAAAGTAACTATAAAGTGAATGCTTCCCACAATACCGGTCATCAGATTGACTAGCAATTTAATTTGTTATAAACAGTTCCTGGTGGAATGTATTGTAAATTTGATTTTCAGCAAAAAAATTGTAGTGTCCCGGTTTTTAATTTTGAAAATCTGGTCACCCTAGTTGGGGCTCATTTGGATGTTATTTATTTATGATGCAATGTTATTTAGCTGAACAAACTTGCCATTTTTGGGGTCTCCTGAAAAAGTGTTGATTTTGGAGGTACAGTGTTCCCTCGTTTTCCGCTGCGGTTAGGTTCCAAAAAATACCCGCAATAAATGAAATCCGCGAAGTAGTTAGCTTTATGTTTTACAACTCTTATAAATGTTTTAAGGCTCGAAAATCCCCGACCGCATAATTTATACACTTTTCTCATTGAGGCATTTACATGTTCTCACATTTCTCTCTTGTTCAAACATTGACAATGTTCAAACCTTCATAAATTTTACAAAATGGGTATATTACTGTAAAAAAAATATGAAAAATTGCACTTAAAAAAAAATCCGCGATACAGCGAGACTGCGAAAAGTGAACCGCGTTATAGCGAGGGAAGACTACAAGGATTCCGCCCAACGCAACATATTTTGCACTCAATGCTGTCCTGTTGGTAAGAATGTTGGACAGAAATAGCCTAAAGTATTTCAGGAGGAATAACTGGAAGCAGAAGGCAGATACTGAAGACCAGGAATGCCATGACTGTAATCTGGGGCTGGACGTGCTTTATTGGAAGCCATTCAACTGTTTGACATCACGCTATACCGTCACAATGAAATATGTATTTCCTGATCAAATAACCGACGCAATCTTAACGTCAGAACAATGATCAGAACTCGTCCGTAAGAACAGCAGATGTTGGGAGTAGTCCTTTGTACTGAGACGGACACGCATTGGAAATGCGGTCAGACAGAATGAGGTTCACTGTGGACATTATTGGTTGAAATTGTGAATGTGAACATGAGCGTGTGCCCTGTCGTAGGCAACCAGTCTCGGGTGGAGTCACCAAAAGTCGTCAGGCATAGACAGAACAGGATAAGTAGAGAAAGCGTCCGATGCAAAGACACCCTGCACATATTTAGCTGAATTATGTCCCTGTCATCACTGACCGACTTTTAACCCTTCCCCAAGATCTACCGGCCAAATCATAACGACGTGACTTCCTTCCTGTTCTGAGATTTTCCTCAGACTAGCTCACTGAATAACACGTTGCAGCTGCTGCTGTTGTTGTTGACTTTACTGACTGCCTTGAGAGAGAGAGGGGGAAAAAAAAAAACAATAATGTGCGAAATTTGTCCTCCGCCCAAGCGATTCAAGTTTGCTCAATGAGCTGTTAGATTTTTTTCCTTTTCTTAATTTCCCCACACAGTTAAAATAATATTCCCCAGATTACCACACTTTGTGTTCTGCATAAAGTTGTACCTCAGGGATCAAAATGAGACCTTAGAGCGATACAACACATATACTCGTTATTGGATTCGGCATTGTGTACAAAGAATAAAAGTGCAAATATCTCTAGCGTCTTATTCCCCGAATTTTATTTTAAACCGATTAAGTATCAGAATTCGAATGTGCCGTGGGGAACGCCATGTTCCTGGTCACGTGATCGTGATGACGTATCCCGTGCGTAACCAGGAAGCCATCTTCACTCATTTCAATGGGAATTTGCTGACGTAATGGGCAAGAAAAAGACATCTTGGATCCAAAATACTGCGCCAATTCTGTTGAGGTTAAACTCCTCAGCACGTCCGGTTTCATGCCATTCCGTATGGGGGTGGGGAATGGCCGCTCCTAATGTGGGCTAAAGCGTGCTTAGCACACGACATGTAGCTTAGCCAAGCAGAGTACAAGTCACCCGGATGTTTACCATCCACATGGACTCTCCGACGGCTGAATCGGAATTTGAACGTGCCGTGAGGAACGCCATGTTCCTGATCACGTGATCGTGATGACGTATCCCGTGCGTAAAACGAAAGCCGTCTTCGCTCATTTCAATGGGAGTTTGATGACGTAATTGGCAAGAAAAAGACCGTCTTCGATCCCAAATGCTGCTCCAATTCTGTTCAGTGTAAAATCCTCCGCACATTCGGTTTCATGTGATTTCGTGTGGGGCGGTGGCCGCTCCTAATGTGGGCTAAAGTGTGCATAGCACACGACATGTAGCTTAGCCAAGCAGAGTATAAGGCCATATTTATCGTCCACTTCGACTCACCGGCGGCTGCGTCTGAAAGTTTCATCCGGCTTTCGGTTGGAAACAAATATTTGGCGAGTCCTTCTGTACTGCTTTTGAAGAAGTTCTTCTTTGCTGTAAGGTGTAATTCCACCTTTGATGTCCGCCGTGGGACGCGATCATTCCTCTTTGTGTGTCTCTCTGATGTCATTCATTACATGTCATTCAATGTGTATTTTACGCACGGGATGCGTCACAATTACCACGTGGCTGTCCAGAACGCAGTACTTAACGCACTAATATTCATAAAACGTGCTATAAAATCATTATCGCTCAACATAAATTGGCAATTTTTTCAGGGAAGAGTTGAAATAAACCATTTCACAGAATAGCCTTTAACTCATTCACTGCCATTGACTGAAAAAGATGTCAAATGATGCATTTTATTTCTGGTCTGGCAATGAATGTGTTAATAAATAACTTAAAAAAAAAAAAAAAAAAAAATCAAAGTGGCCCTTGCAGCTTTCTATTTTTCTGTATGTGGCCTTCAGAGGAAAAAGTTTGGACACCCCTGCTGTACATTATATCAACAATTTATAATTGCTTCATTGATTTTTACCATGTTTAACTCATTCACTGCCATTGACGGAAAAAGATGTCAAATGATGCATTTTTTTCTGGTCTGGCAATGAATGTGTTAAAATGCTTTTCAGCACACCTAATTAAGAAAGTAAGGATGATGTTAGGAAAGACTAAGATCAAAAGCAAATGCAGCCCAGAAGCTGAGTAGAGACTCGAACCCAGAACCCAAAAGCTTTCCAATTCTTGAATTACCTATGGGGTATATGCCACGGAAGAGACGGGACTTCCAACTTCCGTGATTTTGCACGAGCTTTGATTCCGGTCCGGGTTGCGAACGCGCAACCGAGGGGCACAAAGTCGGAAGCACAAGTATTGGAACTTTAAATAGCAAGTAACGCTGAACAGATTTGTAGCCATTCGTGCTTTTTTTGTTTGCATTTCCTATAATTTCCCCCAATGATTTATACATCCGATGTGGTATTGTTTTATCCGCAAAAAATAGCTCCGAATGTTTCTAATCATTCCGCCGCATGATATTAATACATCTTGTCTTGTAAACAAATCCTAAGCCTTCCCGGATCCGGCCTTTTGTTCCTTCATCTTGTGCAGCGCGTAACGCGCGTTCCTCCGCCCTCCTCGAGCTTGACAGGAAGTGGCGTGACAAAAGGTTCAACAAACATATGCCAGGAGGTCGTCGGCTGTTGGGCAACGCTCAAGTTCACCAGCTTGTCAAACGTACACTGCAGTTCAAACGGACTTTCACTGCAGTCCATCTGGGATTCATTCAGCTCGGATTGCTCTTTAGATCAGAGGCGGGAACCTTTACGTTGCGAAAGTCGGTGACAAATTATCTGGGTTAAAAATGTCAATCCGTTGGTTACTGTAGTTTTGGAATTTTTAATATGAGTTAGTTTTGATTTTGTTTTGAGTATTGTTCCTTTTTTTTTTTTTCAAATTTAGTTTTCAGGGTAGTTCTGTTAGTTTTTAGTAGTTATTTAATAAATGCTTCGTTCTCGTTTCATTTTAGTTAGTTTGAGTATTAGTTTTTTGTTGTTGTTTATTAACGTATATTACTTGTGCGCAATATTTAACACCATGGGAGCGACATCATCGGAAGGTGATTTTCTATTGGCCGCTACTAGATGACGTCGCTTCTGTGTGACACACTTTCAAACGTTTCTGGTTCATATCAAAACAAATGTACTTAAAATCACATTTAAAATCATCCCCAAAGGCGCAAGCATTAAATTAATTACCAAAGACTAAAACAAAGGACATTTTCGCTGTAATTATAGCTAGTTTTGTAAACATAAAATGTGGTTTCAGTTTTCGTTTTTTAAAAAGCATTTCCGTTTTTATTTTATTTCATTAACGAAATTGTTTTTTTGAATTTTTTTTCATTAGTTTTAGTTCACTAAAATAACATTGATGCACATATAACCAAAATTGAACCAAGTGGTCGTATCTTGAGATTGGTCAATATAGCACATGAGGACATTTTAGTCAATCACATTAAAATAACTTCAAACAAAATATAACAGTCGTGTTATATTTTTAATTAACTGCGATTGGCTGGCAACCAGTTCAGGGTTTACCCCGCCTACTGCCCAAAGCCAGCTGGGATAGGCTTCTGCATCCCCATGGGCGACCCTTGTGAGGAATAATAACATCATAATAATAATGTACAAAATAATAACATTAATAGAATACAATATATTTTCTTCCATCCAACATGCAAGTCATTTGTAATGAGGAATTATTGACCGGCGACAACACAATCAAGTTGGAGCGTTTCTCATATGGGGAACTAATTTGATTTGCTAATTCGATTGTTGACGGCAGGAATCTCTTGAACTTGATTACTTCAGGAGACAATTGGACTTCCTTTCTCAATCGACTCAATCCTTTTTTGGTGAGTTGTGATGTCACCTGCAGCCGGTATCGATGTGACTTTATCGACTTGTCTTCAAAAGGAGACAATCAGCTAAGACTGACTAGCAAAGACTAAAGAGTTGGACTATTTCCTTTTTTTTGCTCCGCCAGTTTCCTGTGTTCTCAGATGGACAGCAGGCCTGGATCCTCTTTGCCCCCCTCCCCGTCCCCCATATCCCACTTTTTTACAAAACAAACACACCCACAGTTCTCTCTCTCTGTCTCTAAGGAAAGGACGACCGAGGGACAGGAAGAAGTTCCACGGTTCTTTCCTATTGTTCTCTGTACTTGACTGCTAACAGGTCATCCATAATGGAAGCGTCATGCTGCTCACTTTGTGTGTCTTCTACCATGAGCAAACCTTGTAGAGCGCTTAGATATTTATAAGGAAGATCATTCCTTTTTTCTTTTTTTTTTTGCGCTTAAAACATAAAAGGAACGGTGTCAAAGTGTATTTGTGAAACAAATGAAGATGAGTCAATGTATGTGCGATACTTTTTTCGCACTGAACCAACATTATACATTGGATTAACTTTCCTGCTAAGGCCTTTTCACACTGCGCTTAGCACAGGATGACTCGTTGGCATTGTCATCTTGTTGCAACTCACTTTTGTTGCATGAAACATCACAAACGTTACTACCTCAACCTAAGACCTGCCACATATTTGTTGATCACCCAAGAACTTTCACAAAATGGTGGTTGGCCCACCGAAATACACGTATTGCATAACAGTAAAGGCACGTGTGCATAATAACAACATAAACAGCTTCACAGCAACCATGACAGTTCCACAATTTACACGCTGCCCTTCAAATTCTTCAGATAAAAATGCAAACGCTCATTAAGGCCGGCATTACAATCTTGTATCTTGTACGTTTTTAATCATAGTTATGTGACTGCTTGCGAACCAAAGCAGGCACATATCACTATCCTAGAAAACGGCGTTTATTTTTTTTCTTCATTTACCGGAATTTTTCCGACAAAATGCGGCCCGAACCGTTGAGCGTACCGGCACAAATGAGGTATCAAAAGATGCGGCTCGATCTTGATGATATTTGTCACATTTTCTAGTTTGACATAAAAGACTTCTCTTTCAAAGCAGCGATCCTCTTGGTCCAATGCTATCGTCAAATGTAGACATGATGAAGTCTTTTTTTTTTTATTCATGGTAAAACATGCAACAACCAAGAAGTATCCAGTGCCTTCAATTCAACTTTTACAGTGTGCGCGAGGCCTCACCCAAAAATGTCTGCTTCAAAACCAAAATGGCCAACTTCCTATTCCTTAACCGGCTGTAAAATTTTCATCCCAAAGGATTAAGTTGCGATGATAAAGGACTGAAAATACACTGACAAAAAGTGCAAGCATTTTGATGAACGAAATTCACATCCCATTTGAAAAATTGCATGTAAACTCAAGGCTCGAATTAAGGGGTAATATGTTTGTATTTCGGATTTACAAATGAGTTTCAAACGGGTGTTTATAATCTTACCTCTCTGTGAGCAGCAAGAAGCAACTTCACATTCTGCATCGTGAACTGAAAACTACAAAATAAATAGAGAGAAAAAAAAATGTGTTTCGTTGTTCACACAATAGTCTGACACAATACACTGCCATTATCTATCTATGCAAAGAAAGTATGACAACACAGTTGTCTTAGCAATTCGTAAGATAAACCAATTAAAAAGAGAATTTAACTGTTAAATTTTTTCCTACGTCAAAATGTACTTCAAAATTCACGTTTGCAGTCTCATTCGCTATCTAATCGATAGCAGCATGGATTTACGTAGCAGGCGCTGAGCGGAAGTAGAACTACTTCCTGCTTCCGCATATGAGAATCATGGGAAATGTAGCAGTTGCTAGTCGCCGGCCAGACAACGCAAGCTGAGCTTTCTGGAGGTATATTTAATTCCTTTTTCCAATGTTAGCTTCCATTTGCTGTCAGGACAGAGCAAAGATGCTTGGATATTAGTCACCCAAGATAGCATTTAGCATTAGCAGTTACAATTTAAGTTCAAATTTATATTTGTTTAAAATTACTGAAAATGTTTCCAGGCAATAAAAGGTCATTTTCTGCGATGCAGAATGTGAATTTCAGAAATAAAAACTGTTGATACAAATAAGGTATCCAGTTGGTTGGTTGATATACAGCATAATGTATTAAGTACAAATATTGCAGTCTATAGAATTTTCAGTTATATTTCCACGTTTTTATTTACTAAATCTTGCTTCCAGCCACTGGGATTAACCTGGGGGAAAAAAAATGCTCCTCAAAATCAGCAAATTGCTTCTCAAATGAAGTCAATGATTAGCAAAATTGTGCCTCAAAGAAAAAAAAACATGGAGAATTTGCGATCTGGATGTTTTACATGTCCTCTTGATGTTATCGGTGCAGACACACAACGGGTTGTAAAGAAATCAGCAAGAAAACGAGAACGCATCGAGCCCGCCAGACCATCGCTATAACGAGCTCCCTAAACAAAACGTGGGAAACGAGATGTCACTTGAGGAGGAACAGAATCACTCAAGGGTATCAACAGCCCAACTCACTTTAACCGCAAGGCTATTCCTGAACTCATTCACACCGAGCCATTCTATTTTCAACAAGCGAGCGTGTGCGCCTACTGCACGTGTGATTGCTCTTTACAGTTTCAGAAATGGTGTCCTTGCAGTATTTTCTGCCCGCACAGTACTCAAGCTCATCCTATTCTTGCTGAACGTTTGAGTGTTCACTCGTGCTGAAAAAAATGAATCAATGTGTTTGTGTGCCTTCAAAAGTGACTTAACTGAAACTCTGTTTATGCAAGAGCGACTCCAATTCTTGTGAAGTATCAGCTTTATTGGGCAAGTTTGTAAAACACACAATTATGTGTCTTCACTGACATAATCCCACCAAGAAACATAATAAAAATGACCAAAAAGGGGAGACAGAACGAGAAGCCTGGCGGGTTGCTTATCAGCGGCCCTGAGTTTCTTAGATGAAGAAAATGGATGATAACGTGAGGAAGGGGGAGCACAGCATAAACTTGGAAAACAAAAACTAGTACTGTGTGTATTGGTCAGAATAAATTAATCAGAATTAATTTAATCAAATTCAGGATTCCATGTCAAACTCTCTGACCTTTTTACAAAAATAGTCAACAATGCAACTTACTTTATCTTCAGTAATACAAGCTTTTTATTTATTTCCAAACGGGGATCGCTTGGAATATTCAAAAGCTAAAAGCTAAGTGCGCTAGCATGAGCCTATCCCAGCCGACAAATGGGTGCAAAAGAGTGAACCAACCGGTGTCGGTGTAAGATGTGATCGTGCTGCCAGATCGTATCTGGGTCGCCTTAACGAACATGTGCCACTACAGGGTTGGCTGGAAATGATCCAGCTGACGTCAAACATTGGTTAAGAAAATATTAAATATGTCATTTAAATAACAAAATGTACGGACTGAAACTGTAAAATCGTCAATAACAACATAACCGCAAAATAGATTGAATAAATAATAAAATAGTTTGACTAAATGATAAATACACAAAATAATTATCACAGATGTGACAAATATTGTCAGTTTAGATTGTTAATGTGTTCCTATTATGACTGTTTTTTTTTGTTATTGTGATTGATTTGTCAACTGCCAACAAAGAAAACAAACTTCTAACTTCATTAGCACTGCTGTACTGACATCACCGGCAAGCACGAAGGCGCTTCAATCTTTTTTTTTTCTTCTTTTTTTTTTTTACCACTATTAAAGTATGATGCTTTTATATTTTTAGGTTTATTTACGTTTTTCCAATTTTAGTTAAATTTTGCTATTTTAATTTAAACAATTGTAAACGGACAATTTCCGGACAATCATGTAGAGTGACGTCATCTGCAGGCGACCCCGATACAATCTGGCAGCCCGATCACATTTTACGCCGACACCGGTTTCCGCGGATGTGGGAGGAAGCCAAAGTAAACCGAAGTAAACCCACACGGCACGCAGGTTTGAGCAGGAACATGCAAACGTCATCACATAGGAAGGACTAAACCAGGATTCAAACCTACAACCTGTCGACAGTGAGACAGTCTTGCTAACCCTCCAGTTTGAACAAGTACTGCAAATTTTTGTGGGTGATCTTTTTCATCGATTACATCAAGAGAGAAAATGTGGGTTGTTTAGATGTAAGTAGTCTCACATTCAACAACGTCTGACACAGAAAAAAAAAGCCTTGTGCAAGTCTGACCTCTAGTGGAGTTTCCCTGCCAACACACATTCAAATCCACCACTTGGAGACAATAGTGACGAAATGCCACGTTGTTACAGCTGAAAGTAACTAATTCCAGTGAAACAAGCAGAATTTGAATTGCACAAAAAAAAAAAAAAAAGAAATAAAAAAGGGTTATAAACCAGAAACAAAAAGCAGACAAAGAAGTCATTTGCATTGGGAAATGGTCCAGTTCATGAGATGAGATGGTAAAACAACTCAGCATGTTCCTGTTACTATTTTACAGTTTTTGGAAAGGGCGGAGTCCACTTGTGCTCAACACAAATTGATATAATTACATAAATATGCAGGTTTTTTTTTTTTTTAATGATTTGGTTGCATTTATGTTCAATATTCACACAAACGCAAACAAAACTGGAGGTTAAAAGCAACTCATGCAAATAATGTTTTGACAAATTTAAAACTACTGAAGAGGATTAGGGCCAGTAAAGAGAGAAAAAAAAGTTTGGCAGGATTCTCACTTTAAAGTCAGAATTCTCTTTAAGTCAGAATTCTGACTAAAGTCAGATAAAAGTGAGAACTCTGAGAATAAAGTCAGAATTCTGACTTTAAAGTGAGAATTCTTACTTTAGTCTGACCTCCGTCAGAATTCGTCAGAATTCTGACTTTATTCTCGGAATTCTGACTTTAATCTGACTTTAGTCAGAATCCTGACTTAATTCTCAGAATTCTGACTTTAGTTTTTAAAAGTCAGAAGTCACTTTAAAGTCAGAATTCTGACGTTAACTCTTTTACTGCCACACGTAATAAAAAAAAAAAAACTGATATGACAAAGGCTTTGATCATTCACAAAAAGAGATACAATGCTGCCATCTGCTGGCCATAGTTACTGAGTGTTTTTGATTCCACAACCCATTGACCAGGCAGCGCTGCAATTAGACGTTGCACTGAGACGCCATTTAACGTTTATGGCGGCATACATCGTGATTTTACTAATCATTATTGGACGTTTTTGGCGGTCAAAGAGTTAAAGTGAGAATTCTGACTTGAGTCTGACTTTAAAGTCAGAATTCTGACTTAATTCTCAGAATTCTGACTTTAGTCTTTAGAAGTCAGAATTGTCACTTTAAAGTCAGAATTCTGACTAAAATCAGACTCAAGTGAGAATTCTGACTTTAAAGTCAGAATTTTGACTAAAATCAGACTCAAGTCTGAATTCTCACTTTAAAGTTCTGACAAGTTTCTGCCTGGAGAATAAAGTCAGAATTCTGAGCATAAAGTCAGAATTCTGACTTTAAAATGAAAACTAAGAGAATAAAGTGACAATTCTTACTTTATTAGTACTACTATTATTCTTACTTTAAAGTCAGAATTCTGACTGAAGTTAGACTAAAGTGAGAATTCTCACTTCAAAGTCAGAATTCTCACTTTAAAGTCAGAATTCTGACGACTTATTAGTACAACTATTACTGTATTCTCACTTTAAAGTTAGAATTCTGAGAATAAAGTCAGAATCTGACTTTAAAGTCAGAATTGTCACTTTAAAGTCAGAATTAAAATGTGTGTTGTTCAAAATGAGCTCATTGGAAAGAATGTATTGTTAGGTCAAGTGACTTAAGATCAACTTAAAATGAGTAACTGTTAAATTGCTAAGCAGATTTTGTGAACCCGAACCGCGACCAGTCCGTAATCGCACCTGCTGTTGTGTTCCGCTGCAATCACTTGCAGACTCGCGCGAATTTCACTGCGACGTATGTTTGCCGCCGGACGTCCTCTTGACGAACGTGGCGGTGCGTTCCAGAGTCGCGGATCTCCTCCCGGCCGCCGGGTTCATCTCGATCATATCCACGCCCGAATCCAAACTGGTCTCTTGACTCCCCGCCGCCGCTCGCCTCCTGCGCTGTTGTTGTTCGGCGACGGCGTAACGGATTTCGGCCGCAGGCTTACCCTCCAGACTGACGAACCAGGCCCGGGGGGGCTGCGACGACGAGAGTTCCGTCGCGGCGTCCATCGAGCGTCGGCCGGCCCTCATTTGACTTAACGTTTCCGGAACCGACGCCGATTCCAGGAGACCGTACTGGCCTCTGCTTGGCGGCGCCAGAGCGGTTTCCAAGTTGTCGACGTTTCCTCCGGGATCTCGTCCCTTGTCTTGTGACGCATTTGCGTCTTTGCACCTTTCTTCGCTCAGTTTCTCAGCGTGCAAAGGTATCGATTGAGTCCAGTGGGGGTTCTGCGGTTGGTCTTCCACTCGGAAAAACGCAGACGCGTGCAGAATGGCAACGGGCTGGTTGTAAAATATGAGCGAGTCCGTCAGAGATGGGATCAGCTCCGTCGTATCGCTCGAATCGTTGAGCTCGGCATTGGCGGCCATTATATTGCCGTTGTAAATGGATACGCTGACATTATTGCGTTGCTCATCTCGTCTTTCTTCGCTTAGCAACAAGCGTTTGAGGCCATGCTGAGATTGAGAAGATCCGAAAATGTCTTGGTTGCTGCCGGTGGAGGTGGATTGGTCTTTTGTCGTCAGCGGTAGCGTGTGCGTCACTTTTGTTGGCCTCGCAGAGCTTTTGAGAGAAGAGAGAGACGAGACTTTAGGCTTTGAAACGCTCATCATTGGAATATACAATAGTTAACTCCAACTCATTGTATTTACCATATAATAAAATAAAAAATAAATAAAATAAAATAGAAGATAAATATAAAATATAAAGTTAAAATAAAATAAAATAAAAATATAAATAAAAAATAAAACAAAAATAATATAAATAATA